>NC_080391.1:2666002-2931612 GCF_028751815.1 Salvia miltiorrhiza
TAATTTTTATAAATATGGAGTGTAAAACATATTTTTAAAAAAGAAGTAATTTTTAAAAAATGGGAAAATTTTGTTTTTATTTATTTTAGGCTCAAATGTGCTAAAAAAATAGATAATACAAAAAAGGAAGAAAATTTGCCAAAAAGGTGACATGGCACGACGCGCCAAGTTAGCAATGGGCTTTAGGTACGGTGTCACTAAAAGCCCAAATAATTGATTTGGGCCCGAAATATGAGTGTAAAAATAAAACTATAGTCCTCATTGTCTGATTCAGTAATATATAGTCATCTTTCTGAAATACCGAAAGCTACAGTCATGTTTTAACAATTAGCTCTCCCAGGGCTCATCCACTGAAATCTATCCATGTAAAATTTTGATTTTGATCTGATATCGATCACCTTGCAAATTTGGATATGTAAGAAGTAAACAGAACCTGCTTCATATTATGATTCACATATAAAAGAAAACATAATTTGTTATTGCTTCATAAGTTGTATAGAAATTATTCTGATACATCATTGTGTGTAATGAGTTGTAAAATTATTCTGATACATCAACACCTGAATACAGTAAACTTGCAACTAAATTTATTACAACAATTAGACGGTGTGGTTTCTATTTTCTCATGCAATCATATTTATGTCACGCAAGCATATTCATGTCCAACGAGTCGGTGTGCAAAATGAGAATTTATCAAAAGTTAAAATAATTTATGTCAAATTAACCCGGTCATTTTTTGTAAGTTTCTTGCTTTGATGAAGACCGTATTTTCTTTATTATTTCCTTCATATTGAATTCATGAGGTCATAAAGGTCAAGAATTTAATTTTAATCAATTACGTGTTTGATTGAGTCAAGAAGATCAAAACGTTCTAGCTAGTTTGCTGTTTGAAGATAGGTATAATTGATAGATTAGATTCTGAGTTTTTTCGTGGCTTGTTTGGCTAGGCATTCTGTTGCTTGCTTGGCTTCTCCCTTTCTCGTCCTTTGCCTTTTTCTTATTGTCTGTAATATACTAATACTCTTTTTGTCTCTTTCGCGGTTTTTTTTTTTTCTCCATTTAATTTTTCTAAAAAGGTTTTGATGAGACTCGGGCTTAGATAGCATTCGTTGGGCAGAACATGGGTTTCTTAGATTTTTTTCTTTACTTTTTTCTCTAATAAATCCCCACTTTATATAATAAATAATTGACAGATTAATTAGAGTTTAGTTCTTAAATGTTGACACCTTATACGGATGATAAAATGCTTTTCATTCCTAATTAGTAATTGAAGGTTTGAGTCAACCAGTATACATATATGAGTGTGAGTTGTAAATTATATAAAATAATTTTAACTTCTTTACTATAATTTACCTAAATAAATAACATTAGTATGTTATACTTAATTAATTTATTATCTTTTTTTGAAGGACACTGAATATATGTAAATTGATAATTGAGTTTTTTTGTATAAAATTGACGTTATAAGAACAATTAAAATTATAGGAAAATGAGTGTTATCACCGCATTGATCTCGTGCTTCTGAGTTTGAAGGTCAGGGAGGGAAATCCAATGGATTTTCTCAATTGATTTCTTTCCTCAATTGAGAAATCATAGGCATATCGAGAAATCCATTGTATTTCTCAATTGATTTCTCCATGTAAATTTTTGATCATTTTGAGTTGATCACCTTGCAAATTTGGATATGTAAGAAGTAAACTAACAGAACCTGCTTCATATAATGATTCACATATATAAAGGGAAAACATAATTTGTAACGTTTCATATATAAAAGGAACAAGCTGTATACACATTATTCTGATACATCACTGTCTGTAATGAGAGGCTGCATCAACACCATGAATACAATAAAACTTGCAACTAAACTGTGGATATGAAGAAACTTGTTATTTCTTTGAAACAGCTAAAGTTTATCACGGAATCTCAGACATGCGCAGGTCTCATGTAATCTTATAACAACACTTGGAGCATTTCATATGCGCGATGTTCTTCCTATAGTCTTCATACCTGAATTTGGACTTACAACAGTCGCAGCGATAACCTGCAAGTGTACTCTCTCGGACACCAGTGAGGGGCAGTCATGGCATTTGAAACCAACACTACCGACCCCAAACTTGACCCTAGAAACACGACGATCCAGAAAAGGGAATGCAGTTGATGTGAAGCCACTGCTCGCAGTCGTTGCAGCTGTAGTTCCAACACCTTTTATCGATATCCTCTTCACAACCTCACAAATTTGTTGGGTATCATCTCATCATCATCGGTGGTTAACTTAGTTGAGGTGGTTAGGTGAGAGGGTGTGCATCAAATTTGTGGCTAATGGTAGTAGGGAAGCAAAGCGCAGCGAGAATGTAGTTTTTAGATGACGACAATTGCTGCACTCATAGAACATTCTATTTGCAAGTCGTTGCTGCAGCAGCAGCTACATGTGCCTGAAAAACGCGACATTGTAAAGAATGTGCGTCTTCCCGGAGAGGCGTGGGGTGATTGAGGCAGGGCATTAGTGCGCACAAAACATCCATGCTGACGTCTTTGCAAGTTTTGCAGCAGTAGGCGAATCCAGAGCACAGCATCCAGCAACCATAGCAGAAGAAGCCTTCATCATAATCTTTGTTGGGTGCTTTTTGTGAAGAGGGAAAGGGTTGTGGTCTGGATGAAAGGGGTGCTTGATTTTGGCTGGAAGATTGAAACAAGAGTCGTGGAGAAAGAAAATCCGGACATTGGGAACAGCTGTAGAATGGAGGGGAAATGAACTGAACACACGCATTGCATACACGGGATGAAGAATGCCCTGTGCCATCATCGTCGTCTTCATCATCATCAGCTTCACCACTATCCTCTTCATCATGAAAGATCAACGGATGTTTATGTAATCTTTGATCATATCCGTATTTGGGATTACCAACCTCCTCCTCCTCATAGTCCATAATCACCATATTCTTCTTTATGATGACGAAAGATTACTGGAAGTTGATGTCCATCTACGGAATCAGCATCCTCATATTCTTCATTCTCCAACATATAGCGCACGATGCTTGTGCGTTCATCTGGCATCGGAAAGATGGAGCAGGTTGGCCAGCTTTGCATCTCGAATTAACACTGCAAATTAAAACATCAGTTTGATTAATATAATGAACACATATACATAGGTTAATTCTTCCAACCTGGCTCAAAACAGCGAGGATCCCACGTTGCGCACCTAATATGAGCATAATATTTACACTTGTAACAGATATATGCACCCAATCCACGCGAGATTATTTTCCACAGACTGCACATTTGCAATCTCCAGCAGAAGTAGCAGCTACATTAATATTATAGGTGAGAAAAAGAGAATGCTGATGCTGCTGCGGTTGCACTAGTCGGATAGCATTAGGTGAGGAAGCGCAATCTTTATGAATCCAGAAACCACAAGGAGTGCACAGATACGACGGAGACAATAGGCCTGCATGTTGCGTTCCACACGCGCTGCATCTGAAGGCAGCCGGGCCCCTTATAACCGCTGTCAACCTGTGCTCGTGGCTCCTGTGCAAGATTTTGATCTGCAAACTGCACAACACGTCGAGTTGAACATCACAAAGAAGAATCAAGACATTGATAGAACATACTCCCGCATTTTTCACTACATCCATCGCAAAATTCTGTTGATGGTGAATCCAGTTTCCTTGAGCACGAGGGGCCCGCCGGGGTGAAACGCATTATCCATCAAAATCTTGGGGAGATTAGCGCATTGATCGTGCAGGAGTAGTTGACCGTGTTTGGTGTTGATTCTGTTGAAGGGCGTGGAGAAGATTGGGAGCGTACAAGCACTGCACATCCAAGAATTTCCATCGTCTGGATCAACGCCGTTTTCTTCACTCCTTATTTTAGTGTGAGACGACAACACGAATTTAAAACTTCGTATCATTTTGTCTCTTCTACACAAAGAGAGAGAGAAATAACCAATACTTCAATTTGTTGTTTATGATTACTATAACTTTGATACGGTGATACTACCAAAACCACAACGCAAGATAAGAATAATAAAGTAATTCACTTCTTAGTTTGTCATTTTCGTACATCTACAAAGGCAATACCAAAACCCCAACACAATATAAGAATAAAATAGCATAATTCCCCAAGCACTAATAATGAGGAATATACAAGGGTACTACCAAAACCCCAGCGCAAGATAAGAATATATAAAGTAGCATATATAATTCCCCAAGCACTTATAATAATGAGGAATAAAAAGGTACTACCAAAACCCCAGCGCAAGATAAGAATAAAGTAGCATATATAATTCCCCAAACACGAATAATTTTTAACTTCCTTACTTATATCTATACTTATTATAAGAGCATTGTTTTACAAAATTTGATTTGCCTATTATATCCCTCCTATATTCTTAATTTAAGGTTAATATATTATACATATAACAAATCTAAAAGTATATTATAGTTTATGTTTATATTTTAATAATTATTTAAGTAGTACGTAGTATCCATTAAAACTCTCCATCCACATAAATTAATATTTTTTATTCTATAAATTTAATAATTTATAATTACAATATAAAGGATGTATTTAATAATTTTACTAGAAGTTTAATTTTTCTAGAATCCTTGGAATTAAAAATAATTATGTAAAGATGAAACGTAGAAAATAAACATGAATTTTATATCAATCTTCTTCTCTTTTTGGTCGTGTTTTAATTTAACGATGAAAAAATTAGGTTATGCTTAGTTAATTAAAATTATTTTTTAATATTGAATTTAGATAAGTTTTTTTCATTTTTATGAGTTTTACAATATTATAATTTTTGAAAATTAAAATTGATTTTAATAATATATTTAAATGATTAATGTTACTATAAATGAAATATAAATTTATAGTATTCAAAAATAAATTATTTAGTAAAATAATTTCAAATAATTTCTTTTTACGCTGCGATTCTGCGAATGCACGTTGTCTCTCTAGTTTATTTAAATAAAATATTTTACTTATCATTTTCTGAACTACACGCAATATATATACATCAACCATTGATTTTTCTAAAAAAATTCATTTCGTCATCGATTTTAAAACATGCATGTACAAAAATTCTATACATTATTTTTTTCTCATATTTTAAACAGAATTTGGATATGTAAGAAGTAAACAGAACCTGCTTCATATTATGATTCACATATATAAAAGAAAACATAATTTGTAACGTTTCATATATAAAAGAACAAGCTGTATACACATTATTCTGATACATCATTGTTTGTAATAAGAGGCTGCATAAACACCTGAATACAATAAACTTGCAACTAAAATGTGGATGAAGAAACATCTCATTTCTTTGAAACAGCTAAAGTTTATCACGGAATCTCAGACATGGCGCAGGTCTCATGTATCTTATAACAACACTTGGAGCATTCATACGCACGATGTTCATTAGCATCTTCTTCATCATACCTGATGAATATGTACTTGCAATCATCGCAGTAGTAGCCTGCAAGTGTACTCTCTCTGACACCAGTGAGGGGGCAGTCATGGCATTTGAAACCAACACTACCACCAAACTTGACCCTAGAAATAGCATCCAGAAAGGGAATGCAGTTGATGTGAAGCCACTGCTCGCAGTCGTTGCAGCTGTAGTTCCAGCACCTTTTATCGATATCCTCTTCACAAACCTCACAAATTTGTTGGGTATCATCATTATCATCATCGGTGGTTAGGTTGAGAGGGTGTGCATCAAATTTGTGGCTAATGGTAGTGGGAAGCAAAGCGCAGCGAGCATGTAGTTTTAGATGGCGACAATTGCTGCACTCATAGAACATACTCCCTGCAAACTTGAGGTTGCAGCAGCTACACGTGCCTAAATTGTAACGCGACATGTAAAGAATGTGCGTCTTCCCGTGAGAGGCGTGGGTGATTGAGGTAGGCATTAGTGCGCACAAAACATCCATGCTGAAGTCTGTGCAAGTCATGCAGCAGTAGGCGAATCCAGAGCACAGAATCCAGCAACCATGGCAGAAGAAGCCTACATCACGATGTTTGATGGGTGCTTTTGTGAAGAGGGAAAGGGTGTGGTCTGGATGATAGGCGTGCTTGATTTTGGCTGGAAGATTGAAACAAGAGGCGTGGAGAAGAAAATCCGGACATTGGGAGCAGCTGTAGAATGGAGGGGAAATGAACTGAACACACGCACTGCATACACGGGATGAAGAATGCCCTGTGCCATCATCATCGTCTTCATCATCAACATTACCACTATCATCTTCATCATGAAATATCAACGGATGTTTATGCAATCTTTGATCATATCCGTATTTGGGATTACCAACCTCCTCGTCACCATATTCTTCTTCTCCAGCATCAGTATTCTCCAACATATAACGCACGATGCTTGTGCGTTCATCTGCCATCGGAAGATGGAGCAGATCGGCCAGTTTTGCATCTCGAATTAACACTGCAAAACAGCGTTAGAGGGTTTTTTAGGACAACAATTTAAACTGATTCGAAAATTTGGACAAAATTCTTTGAGCTTACAAAAGTATGACACTAATTCATAAGTAATGTATCCGTAGGACAATTCTTAGCCTATTTTAATTAGTGTCCTACTTTTGCATGCCCGATAATTTAGTTTTTCGCTGATTTTAATTTGTGTCCTACTTTTGCAACCCCGATTATTTAGTTTTCCGCTCATTTTAATTAGTTTCGACTAAACTCGAAACTCTTAAAATGAGTTGAGAATTGTCCTATGTGAGTGCATTACCTATTAATTAATGTTCTATTTTGAAACTCCAAAAATTTTTATCCTAGTTTTCAAATCAGCCTAAGTACTGTCCTAAAAAAAACTCTCTTAACTCCTACAAAACACACACACACATATACATAGGTTATTTTTCCAACCTGACTCAAAACAGCGAGGATCCGATGTTGCACACCTAATATGAGCAAAATAGCTACACTTGAAACAGAAATAAGCACCCACACTATACAACAAGATCCTTTCTCCACAGAATGCACATTTGCAATCTCGAGCAGGAAAAGCATGTATAATATTATAGGTGAGAAAAAGAGAATGCTGATGCTGCTGCGGTTGCACTAGTCGGATAGCATTAGGTGAGGAAGCGCAGTCTTTATGAATCCAGACACCACAAGCAGTGCACAGATACGACGGAGACGATAGCCCTTCATGTTGTGTTCCACACGCGCTGCATCTGAAGGCAGCCCGACCCCTTACCATCGTCAACCTGTGTTTATGGCTCCTGTGCAAGATTTTGATCTGCAAACTGCACAACAAGTCGAATCGAAGATCACAAGAAGAATCAAGGCATTGATAGAACATACTCCCGCATTTTTTTCCACATTCACGGCAAGATTGTGATGATGATGAATCCCAGTTTTCCTTGAGCATGAGGGGCGCGCCGGGGTGAAACGCATTATCCATCAATTTCTTGGGGAGATTAGCGCATTGATCGTGCAGGAGCACTTGACCGTGTTTGGTGTTGATGGTGGTGAAGGGCGTGGAGAAGATTGGGAGCGTACAAGCACTGCACATCCAAGAATTTCCGTCGTCTGGATCTACGCCGTTTTCATCACTCCATATTGTAGTGTGAGAGCTCATTTTGTCTCTTCTACACAGCAAAGAGAGCAAAACCAATACTTCAATTTGTTGTTTATGATTACTATAACTTTGATCATATGGTGATATACTACCAAAACCACAAACGCAAGATAAGAATAATAAAGTAATTCACTTCTTAATTTATCATTTGCATCCATCTACGAAGGTAATTAATACCAAAACCCCAGCGCAAGATAAGAATAAAGTACTATCATTTTCTGAATAAAATTAAGCTACACCGCATGTCACCTTTACAGGTGAAATTAAGTATCCAGCAGTAATTAAGACAGCACACAGCAATATCCAAATTTTGAATAGTTCCCACTGGGAAATATTAGCGAACACCTAGAGTGCATTGTGATGTAAGTCTCATAATTAACATGACTTGGTTGTAGATTAATTAAGATTCTACAAGGTGAGCTGCTTAGCTCTGGATTAAGAAATCCCTAATTATTTTTTAATATTAAATTTAGATGAGTTTTTCAATTTTAATGAAGAGTTTTACAATATTATAATTTTTGAAAATTATCCAATAATTGATTTTAAAAATATATTAAAATGATAAATCTTACTATAAATGAAATATAAATTTATATTCATAAAACCCCAGCGCAAGATAAGAATAAAGTAGCATAATTTCTCAAACACTAATAATGAGGAATACAAAGGTACTACCAAAACCCCAACGCAAGATAAGAATAAAGTAGCATAATTCCCCAAACACGAATAATGACGAATACAAAGGTCGTAAAAAGGCTAATTACATAGCTAAGATGGTGGACAGTTTAACTATGTAACAAACGTTTTTGGAAAGAAAGAAAGAGAGCTGCCGTTATTAGACATATAAGTGCAGTAAGTCCGATTGAAGGAGAAAGATGGAGTATATGCTATGAAAAACTATGAAAAATTAATAATGGAATTCGAATCACAAATTACATTCTAGCTCACAATATATATGAGTGTGAGTTGTAACTCAAAAATTAATTTAAACTTCTTTACTTATATCTATATAACTATAAAAAGACACAACATGTGGATTGTCTATTTTATCCCTATTATATTTATTGTAAGGTTATTTTACATATTATATATTTGTAAGAAATATATTAATTCATTAAATATTACACTAAATCTATGTGATATATATCTATAACTATTTGATAAGGTTGTTTTGCAAATGCAGGACAAATTTTTTCGGGCTTACAATTGTAGGACAATTTTTCAAAAATTCACCATAAGTAGGACAAATTGAGCTTGAAAAAATAATTTGTCTTGCAATTGCAAGCCCGAAAAAATTTGTCCTATATTTACAAAATGATCAATGTTACGGGCCTAAAAAAATGAGAGAAAAGAGAGATTTTTTAAAAAAATTTAATCTTTAAATTTTTAAATCCAATTGGATTTTCTCAATTGATTCTTTCTCAATTGAGAAATCATAGGCATCGACGGGAAACCCAATTGTATTTCTCAATTGATTTCTCCATGAAAATTTTTGATCATTTTGAGTTGATCACCTTGCAAATTTGGATACGTAAGAAGTAAACTAACAGAACATGCTTCATATAATGATTCACATATATAAAAGAAAACATAATTTGTAACGTTTCATATATAATTAAAAGAACAAGCTGTATACACATTATTCTGATACATCATTGTCTGTAATGAGAGGCTGCATCAACACCTTAATACAATAAACTTGCAACTAAAATGTGGATATGAAGAAACTTCTTATTTCTTTGAAACAGCTAAAGTTTATCACGGAATCTCAGACATGGCGCAGGTCTCATGTATCTTATAACAACACTTGGAGCATTCATATGCGCGATGTTCTTTCTTATAGTTTTCATACCTGAATTTGGACTTACAACAGTCGCAGCGATAACCTGCAAGTGTACTCTCTCGGACACCAGTGAGGGGGCAGTCATGGCATTTGAAACCAACACTACCGCCAAACTTGACCCTAGAAACACGACGATCCAGAAAGGGAATGCAGTTGATGTGAAGCCACTGCTCGCAGTCGTTGCAGCTGTAGTTCCAGCACCTTTTATCGATATCCTCTTCACAAACCTCACAAATTTGTTGGGTATCATCATGTTCATCATCAGTGGTTAAGAGTGTTAACCTTGTTGAGGTGGTAAGGTTGAGAGGATGTGCATCAAATTTGTGGGTAATGGTAGTGGGAAGCAAAGCGCAGCGAGCATGTAGTTTTAGATGACGACAATTGCCGCACTCATACGACATTCTCCCTGCAAAGTAGAGGTTGCAGCAACTACACGTGCCTGAATAGTAATGCGACGACATGTAAAGAATGTGCGTCTTCCCGTGAGAGGCGTGGGTGATTGAGGCAGGCATTAGTGCGCACAAAACATCCATGTTGCAGTCTCTGCAAGTTTTGCAGCAGTAGGCGAATCCAGAGCACACAATCCCGCAACCATCGCAGAAGAAACCTACATCATAATATTTGTTGGGTGCTTTTGTGAAGAGGGAAAGGGTGTGGTATGGATGAAAGGGGTGCTTGATTTCGGCTGGAAGATTGAAACAAGAGGCGTGGAGAAGAAAATCCGGACATTGGGAGCAGCTGTAGAATGGAGGGGAAATGAACTGAACACACGCATTGCATACTCGGGATGAAGAATGCCCTGTGCCATCATCATCGTCTTCATCATCAGCTTCACCACTATCCTCTTCATCATGAAAGATCAGCGGATGTTTATGTAATCTTTGATCATATCTGTATTTGGGATTACCAACCTCCTCATCACCATATTCTTCTTCTTCTTCTCTAACATCAGTATTCTCCAACATATAGCGCACGATGCTTGTGCTTTCATCTGGCATCGGAAGATGGAGCAGGTCGGCCAGCTTTGCATCTCGAATTAACACTGCAAATTAAAACATCAGTTTGATTAATATAATGAATTAAGCACATATATTTACATAGGTTAATTCTTCCAACCTGGCTCAAAACAGCGAGGATCCCACGTTGCGCACCTAATATGAGCATAATATTTACACTTGTAACAGATATATGCACCCAATCCACGCGAGATTATTTTTCCACAGACTGCACATTTGCAATATCCAGCAGAAGTAGCAGCTACATTAATATTATAGGTGAGAAAAAGAGAATGGCGATGCTGCTGCGGTTGCACTAGTCGGATAGCATTAGGTGAGGAAGCGCAGTCTTTATGAATCCAGAAACCACAAGCAGTGCACAGATACGACGGAGACGATAGCCCTTCATGTTGCGTTCCACACGCGCTGCAACTGAAGGCAGCCCGGCCCCTTATAACCGCTGTCAACCTGTGCTCGTGGCTCCTGTGCAAGATTTTGATCTGCAAACTACACAACAAGTCGAGTCGAAAATCACAATAAGGTTCAAGACATTGATAGAACATACTCCCGCATTTTTTACTACATTCATCGCAAGAATATTGTGATGATGATGAATCCCAGTTTTCCTTGAGCACGAGGGGAACGCCGGGGTGAAACGCATTATCCATCAATTTCTTGGGGAGATTAGCGCATTGATCGTGCAGGAATTGACCGTGTTTGGTATTGAAGGGCGTGGAGAAGATTGGGAGCGTACAAGCACTGCACATCCAAGAATTTCCATCGTCTGGATCAACGCCGTTTTCTTCGCTCCTTATTCTAATGTGATATGGGTAGAAGTTCTCCCTCCTGAATTTACGAAGAGAATTTTCTGCGATGGTACTCATCTACACAATGAGAGAGCTAGCAATGCCGCCGGCCTTAACCAATACTTCAATTTGTTGTTTATGATTACTATAACTTTGATGTATATGGTGATATTCTACCAAAACCACAACACAAGATAAGAATAATAAAGTAATTCACTTCTTAATTTGTCATTTTCATAATACCAAAACCACAGCGCAAGATACGAATAAAATTCCCCAAACCCGAATAACTTTAACTTCTTTACTTTTATCTATACCTACTATAAAAATAGTATTGTTTTACAAAATTTGATTTGCCTATTATATCCCTCATATATTCTTAATTCAAGGTCAATTGTGTGATTTAATATATTATACATATAATTAATCTAAAATATATTATGATTTATGTTTATATTTTAATAATTATTTAAGTAGTAGTACCCATTAAAACTCTGCATCCACATTAATTAGTATTTTTTATCCTATAAATTTAATAATTTAGAATTAAAATATAAATGATTTGTTTAATAATTTTATTAGAAGTTTAATTTTTCTAGAATCCTTAGAATTAAAAATAATTATGTAAAGATGAAACCTAGAAAATAAGCATGAATTTTATATCTATCTTCTCTCACTCTCTCTTTTTTTTTTTTCTAATGGTGAAAAAATTAGGTTATGCTTAGTTAATTAAAATTATTTTTAATATTAAATTTAGATGAGTTAATTTTCAATTTTATGAGTTTTATGATATTATAATTTTTGAAAATTATCCAATAATTGATTAAAAAAATTATTAAAATAATAAATGTTAAAATAATATTCATAAAAATATATTTATTAAAATAATTTCTTTGTATTTGCGAATGTGCATCATCTCTGCTAGTTTTACTTAAATAACATATTTTACTTATCTTTTTCTGAACTACACACAATATATATACATCGACCATTGATTTTTCTAAAAAAAAATCATTTTGTATATCAATTTTAAAATATGTATTAAAATTATTCAAATATTATTTTTTTCTCCATAATTTGTTATGTTGCCCGTTTTTTTGACAAACATTGTGTTGAAGTGACCGTCTGAAATTCTATATGTTCAAAATCCCTACTTAGTGTTGTTGCTTCAATTTCAAAAGCAACAAAAATTCGGAATAACATTGTTGTGTAACTTTGAAATGTCAGTTAATCTAGATAGTTACGACTATTATATATCGTGCATGAAAGAAAATCAACAGCTGAAAGTTCCAATCGCCCATTCAACTTATCTAAATATGGTATAGTAGAATACAAATATTGAAAGTTAATGTAAAATGATGCTCGTTTTCTCCTCCAAACTAGTAAAATTTCAAATGTGGAATTTGAGCTTTAATATTCATGAATTTTGTATAGTCTTATAAATAGAACACATTATTGCATGCTTCTCTAAATCACCAATCATGAAAACTCCCTCCATCTCATCTCTCGCACCCATTCTTCTTCTCATCATCTCGTGCTCATGGGCAGCTTCTGCCGATGATCACGACGATTTTCTCGAATGTCTCTCCGAAAATTTTCAGAACTACTCCACGATTTCAAACGACGTTTACACCGTCGCCAACTCATCATACACTCCCATCCTTCAATTCTCCATCCGAAACCTGAGGTTCGGGTCGGCATCAACTCCTAAACCGCAAGTGATCATAACCCCGGATCACGAATCCCAGATCCCGCCAATCATATACTGCGCCAGAGATAATGATCTGGAAATCAGAACTCGAAGTGGCGGCCACGACATAGAGGGACTATCGTACGTCTCACGAGTCCCGTTCGTGATCATTGATTTGATCAATCTCAGTGAGATCACAGTCGATGCTGAGAATAAAACTGCGTGGGTCGAAGCAGGCGCAACCATCGGTTCTTTATACTATACGATTGCAGAAAAAAGCCCAATTCTAGGGTTTCCTGCGGGCTTTTGCCCGACCGTCGGTGTCGGTGGCCACTTCAGTGGAGGGGGCTACGGCCCCCTGTTGAGAAAATACGGCCTCGCTGGAGATAACATCATCGATGCAAGAATAATCGACGTCCAGGGCAGGATTCTCGACAGAAAATCAATGGGCGAGGACCTGTTCTGGGCCATCAGAGGCGGCGGAGGCGCCAGCTTCGGCGTGATCACTGCCTGGAAGGTACAACTGGTGGATGTTCCAGAAACAGTCACTGTTTTCTCAGTGCGCAGGACCTCGGAGCAGAACGCGACCCAGCTCGTCCACCGCTGGCAAGACGTGGCTCCCAAGCTCGACAGAGACTTGCTCATCGCCGTCACGTTGAACAGGGTGAATTATTCCGGCCAAGAGGGAAGGAACGCGACGATCCAAGCCAATTTCTGGTCACTTTTCCTCGGCGGAGCCGACAGATTGCTTCCAATCCTGCAGGAAAGTTTCCCTGAGTTGGGCGTATTGAGAGAAGACTGCATCGAGATGAGCTGGATCGAATCCGTCTTATATTTCTCGGAAGCCCCAGTGATCCCACCTTCTCAGCAGCAGCCACTTGAAATGTTGCTCAACAGAACTCAACCAAACCTAGGAAGCCTCAAAGTGAAATCAGATTACGTGCAGAAACCCATTCCTGAATTAGGGTTACAAGGTATTGAGAGACTGTTATACGAAGCAGAAATCGGGTCTGTTGTCGCAATGATCCCATACGGTGGAAGAATGGCTGAAATCTCAGAATCGGAAACTCCATTCCCTCACAGAGCTGCAAACCTGTACAAGATTGTTGGCACGGTGTATTGGCAGGGCGACGAGGCTCGAGGTTCGGAGAGGTACATAAGCTGGAGCAGAAGGTACTACAGTTACATGGCTCCTTACGTCTCGAGCTCGCCCAGGGAAGCGTACCTCAACTACAGAGATCTCGACATCGGAGTGAATAACGTTGTCGGTGAGACGAGTTACGAGCAAGCCAGCGTTTGGGGGAAGCCGTATTACAAGGACAATTTCGATCGTCTTGTTCGGGTGAAAACTGCAGTTGATCCGGAGAATTTCTTCAGGAATGAACAGAGCATTCCGTCGTTGTATTCCGACAAAGATGATTAGGGTTTATGTTTTAGAAGCAATATATGTTCGGATCGCCAACGTATGTATTGAATAAGGCGTTTATTAGTTGATGTTTGTTTTGTATATAGTAATGATTTTATTGTGATAATAAATTGATTTTTTTTTTTCTGTCAAGAAGTACTAAGAAAAAAATATTTGTTTGAATTGCGGCGACCATCTAACATCTTCTGTTTTCATGCAGCAATATTTGAACAATGTTTTGTTTTACGTGAAATTATTGTAGACTTTAGTGTATGATTTTACATCTTGTAAGTTTCAGGGAAATGGTGGCTAGGTTTTGCTCATGACCAAATCGAAAGTAATTTTTAAGATTAATTGAAACATTTATTTTCAGGGTTGGGTTTTAAAATTAAGGGTTAATTAAGTTATGAGTTGAGCAAAATTATGAAATTGGCTACATGTGAAGAAATTTTAATTAAGTGGAAGAAAATTACGACCACCACAATTGAATAAAATAAAGAAATTAAAACTAATCATCTATGATAATAAACATGTGTATTCTAATTTTCGGGAGTAATATGCATGATAAACATTGAAAAATATCAATTCGATGTTAACCATTTTTATTGAAAAAACTATATATAAGTTGGTATCCCGGCTGTGCGCGGGATACTGCACCGCGTGCGAATCGAGGCTTTACATAAATGATTTGATTAATAATAAATTATATTTTTATCAATAACAAATAAAATAATGTACATAAAAAATAATATAGAATTATATTTTTCTTAACAATATAGGTGCTTTTTTTTGAAGGAACAACTCCGTCCCATTTATATTGGCTCCCTTGCTATTTTGGGTTGTCCCAATTCTATTGGCTTCTTTCTTAAAATAGGCAAGGGCTCCTAAGTGGGCAAAAGTAAAGCATTCCACCTACTTAACTCATAAATACAGGCTTTCTTAATCTTCGTGTTCAAAAGTAATGAGCCAATACAAATGAGACAGAGAGAGTATTTTTTATAAAATTAAATTATATTTATTTAAAAAATAAATAATTACTTTATTGCAAATAATACTTTTAATATATACAAATAACGATAGCGCCGATCGAACCGGTCCAATTAGTCGACATGGATGACATTTGTTCTGTGTCATACGAACATTTTGTTTTGAAAAATTATTGAGAAATTAATCATTATCTTAACTATCTAGTTCTCCTCGACGATGAAGCGTAATTTGTTGGTAAGTCGATGCTTCTCCTCTAATCAATAGATCGGGAGTTCGAATCACCTAATGTCGGAGCCCGGCCTAGGATAAAGATAGCTAGACCAGGTATCATACGATTAGGGTGGAGAAATGAGAGATGGAAAGTAATTGAAAGGAAACTAAGATAAATAAATAAAAGCAATAAATAAAGCAATAAATCAATAAACTCATTAGTAAGTAATACTCGAAAAATTAAATAGCATCTCAAGCTATTTAATTCCTTTAATAAATATATAATAATAGAAATATTATAAAAATATACGGGGTATTACACCTAACTAATTAAAGGACTAGAGTGTTAGTGTATTTTTCCTTTAAAAACTATCTATTAATTCTCCTCATGTTTTTTATTTTTTATTTTCCCCAAAATAGTTGGATTTTTAACCAACTGCTACGTCGAGACACTTAAACACCGTAACATGACCTCTACCTTTGTAATATACCTAACTAAAGTATTTCCAACTATATGGAAAATTTAGCGGTCTTCAATTTTTACTTTTATAATTGATACATACTCCTATATAATATGTATAGGTGTGTGGGTCAAATAGCCTTCGTTATTGTTCTGAGTGGTTCACATTTGTTTATAAATTGGATTTATTGATTTTTGAGTTTTTAAACACGTTTCACGAATTTTGATCGGTAGACAATTTAATACAATTTTTTTTAGACAATCTAATACAACTTTTTATTATTGAAGAAATATTAAAACGACAAATTGGCCGAGGTTAAATTATATATGACATTATTTATGAAATAAAATAGTAATTACATTATTTACATAGATTGATTTGTGATAAAAATATCTTATGTCTTTTTTTTTTTTTTTTGAAATCGAAATATCTTCTGTTTCAAAACGCAGCAATATTTGAATCTTCTTTTGTTTGATTTTGTCAATTGCTCGAATAAAGGTTTCAAGCATCATATTAACCAACTAGTATTTTTTTATCTTGAAATGTGAAAAGACAATAGAATGTACTTATTCACATCTCTAAATTCAAGAAAAATGTAGCTAATTTTCGTCCTTCATTTGATTAAGATTTTTTTTTTCGTCTTCATTGAAGATGTTCCTATCCTATAGGATCACCTTGAGGCCCAATGGAGCTTATTTGGGCAATTTACATGATATCTGTCGTCGCTTTGCAAAATTAATTAATAATAAAGTAAATAGAAGTGACAATTAATCCCAATTATAAACTCTTCAAATTTTATTTTTTTTGAGAATTGCAAGAGGTATTTACACTACTACAAATTAAAACGAACATACATAACGGAGAAAATTTGTTATCTATGCCCAAAAAAATCATTATATATAGTGGTGTTATGTATGATATGCGCTCATACATAACAGAAAAAAAAAAAAAAAAAAAAAAAAAAAAACTGTTAGCTAAAGTCTAATACTCCATAACGGTACGAGATTGAACCCAAGACCTCTCATAAATGAGAGTTTTTGAATGTCTCAGTTTTGCCACTTGAGCTAGACCTCATTGGCAGCTCTTCAAACTTTAATTAATTACACATTGATGTGAGACATTACCGTGTCACACATAATAATAATAATTATAATAATAATAATTTTCCTTCAGCGTAATTCTTAATTAATTAAATTAACAGCCACTGACTTCTTCCATGGTGGAAACTATAACTAGTTATTCTCTGTAGAAAAAAAGAATTTCACGGAATTTAAGAAGAACAAATTGTAAAATTGACCGAGGTTAATTTATCTAGAAAGTTATGATGACTTGTGGTGTCGTCATTCAACTTATTTAATTTAATTAATCAGAACTCGTCGTCATTCAACTTATTTAATTTAATTAATCAGAACTCGAGTTACACAAGCCGAATTATTTTTTTGCAGAATTGTGCAACATTTATTTTTTGCATGTGTATTTATCAATGTGAACATAAATTTTTTATGGAGATTCATAATTATTTTTCTCACATGGGAAGCCTTATAAATAGAAGGCAATCCTTGCATGCAATTCTCAAACACAAAACTCATCACCATCTTCTCAAAATCACAAATCATGAAAACTGCTTCAATCTCAACTCTCTCTTTCTTTCTTCTCCTCATCTGCTTATCCTCATCCACAGCTTCTGCAGATAGCCATGACAATTTCCTACAATGCCTCTCCCAACAATTCCAAAACTACTCCTCCATTTCCAACGACGTTTACACTCCTGCAAACTCATCATACACTCCCATCCTTCTATCCGCCATCCGAAACACGAGATTCGCGTCGGAATCTACTCCGAAGCCGCAGGTGATCATAACCCCGGAGCACGAATCCCAGATCCCGCCCGTCGTAGCCTGCGCCAGACGGAGCGGTCTGGAGATCAGAACTCGAAGCGGTGGCCACGACATGGAGGGACTGTCTTACGTGTCACAGGTCCCGTTCGTGATCGTTGACTTGGTCAACCTCAGCGACGTCGCAGTCGACATCGAGGAAAAAACCGCGTGGATCGGAGCGGGCGCAACGACGGGTTCCGTGTACTACAGGATCGCGGAGAAAAGCCCGGTTCTCGCGTTCCCTGGCTCCATCTGCACCACAGTGGGCGTCAGCGGCCACTTCAGCGGAGGCGGCTACGGCCCACTGATGAGGAAACACGGCCTCGCCGCGGATAACGTGATCGATGCGAGAATAATTGACGTGAACGGCAGGATCCTCGACAGGAAATCAATGGGCGAGGATCTTTTCTGGGCGATCAGAGGCGGCGGGGGCGCCAGCTTCGGCGTGATCGTGGCCTGGAAGGTACAACTGGTGGATGTTCCAGAAACCGTCACTGTTTTCTCCATCATCAGGCCGTTGGAGCAGAACGCGACGGATTTGATCCGTCGCTGGCAATACGTGGGGCCTGAAGCCGACAGAGATCTTTTCGTCGGTGTCTACATGTTCAGGGTT
This sequence comes from Salvia miltiorrhiza, assembly GCF_028751815.1. Classification (NCBI taxonomy): domain Eukaryota; kingdom Viridiplantae; phylum Streptophyta; class Magnoliopsida; order Lamiales; family Lamiaceae; genus Salvia; species Salvia miltiorrhiza. The sequence continues at coordinate 2,684,490 of NC_080391.1, forward strand.
AACTCCACCATCCAAGCCAACTTCTTCTCCCTCTTCCTCGGCGGCGCAGACAGATTAGTTGCAGTGATGCGAGAAACCTTCCCCGAGCTAGGGCTAACAAGAGAAGAGTGCCAAGAAATGAGCTGGGTTCAATCCACCCTATTCCTCAACCAAGGGCAGCAGGAGCCGCTCGAGGTCCTGCTGAACCGGACTCAACCCGGTCTAAGACAGCTCAAGACAAAATCCGACTACGTGCAGACGCCCATGTCGGAGGGCGCCTTCGACGGCATCGTGAGAATGCTGCACGAGCCGGAGGCCGACGAGACGCTGATGTACATGGTCCCATACGGCGGGAGAATGGACGAGATTCCAGAATCTTCCACTCCGTTTCCACACAGAGCCGGCAACTTGTACATGATCGCCAGTTTAGTATATTGGCAAGACGACGAGGCTCAAGATACGGAAAGGTACCTGAGTTGGAGCAGAAGGTACTACAGTTACATGACTCCTTACGTCTCGAGCTCGCCCAGGCAAGCGTATCTGAACTACAGAGATCTCGACGTCGGAGTGAATAACCCTAACGGGGAGACGAGCTTCGCGAGAGCCAGCGTTTGGGGAAGGAAATATTTCAAGAATAATTTCGATCGTCTCGTGAAGGTTAAAACGGTGATTGATCCGACCAATTTCTTCAAGAATGAACAGAGCGTTCCACCGTTGCATTCTAAGTGGACTTAGAAATGGAGTCAGCGCCTGATTAATTTCTCGCAATAACTGCTTGTTAGCTTGATTGTTTTGATATTTTTTTATGTTTATTTACTATCTTTGTACTTAATTAAAATAATAAAATGTGTTATTTATTTTTTTTAGAATCGAAACATTTTTCAATGATATAATACGGTAGTTAGAAAAAATAATAATCAATCTGAGCGAAAATTCAAGATTCAACAAAAAAAAATTAAAATATACCCATCATCCCAAATGATATTTAGGGTTCATAATTATGACCCAAACATCATTTTGAATCTTTGATTATATAAGATGATCGTTAATGATGTCATTGATCTTAAATATATACGATGATGATGGTTAATAGTTAGAGTAAAATTAGTACTCTATTAATTAATACTAGAATACGACCATCCGTGCACGGCGAAATCGAAATTAAATGACATGTTTAAATAAATATATATAAATATTAAACAGAAACAAAATATAATAAATGCAAAATATGGTTTAAAAATAAAATACTAATTACTCAATAAAATTCCGAAATTAAAAACGTAATTTTCAATTATGTATAAAGTGTAATAATAATAATAATAGTTATTAAATTATTTTAAATTATTTGATAATGAAAATTAATTACACGTTATTATTATAGAGTATTTCACATAATAATAATAAATAAATAAATATTTTCATACACAAACATAAATAAAAAGTTGTAAAATTTTAACAAAGAAAAAGAAAATAAAATATATATTTTAAAATTTTAGTAACCTATTCGTTTTAAATTCATTTTTGATAATTTTTATACCATTAAAGATCTTCTGACGAACTTAAGCTTACGATGCACATTGAATATTTTGTTATAAATTAAATTTGACAATGTTTAGAAAAGAATTAAAATTATAAAAGAAAAAATATAATAAAAAAATGATGGGAGAAGAGAGAGAAAACTCCTCTTTTATATATGACTTAATATATTAAAATACCCACTTCCATAATATGTCTATGAAAAAAATACACACCCCCTTATATAGACTAGTAATTGAATTGAGCAAGATTTTAGTGTTTTAGCTTCAGATTTATATTGTGCATGATTAGTAGATAATCAAGTATATAAATTAAATGGTTTTAGGGTTTTGGCCTCATAGTCTATTTATATTTGCCTCTTTAGTGTTAATACTCCTAATATTTACCTCTTTAGTGTTAATACACAAAAAATGGTTTGGATTAATATATTTTTATTTCAATGGTTATAGTTAACTTTTCCTTAAGTAAATGGGTTATTTAGGATTATTAACACTAAAAATTAAAGCTTGAAAGCCTAAATATCGAATAACAAAGCTGGAGATCAAGTCCAGCATCTGTTTATGTTTTGATTCGATTTGAATATTCGAGTCAATAATAATTTGAGAACTTTAATTATATATCTAACTAATTAAATAACGAAATCAAAGAACAGAAAGATTCAAAAATTGCATAATTTTAAAATAATATTTTAAAATTAATAAAACAATATTTCCAACGCAAATCAATAAATTTATTAGTACAACCTCTTCAAATTAATAAAAGGAATAAAAAAATTATTAGTACATGAACTTTCGTGAATAAACAAATACAATTATTATTGCTATAAAATAAGATTAAAGAATTATCAGAAAGTTAATTGGCCCAGTTACTGCATGCATATATGTTTCTGCCTGCATAATACTCCATATCTTAATTCCCTTTCTTAGTCCACTTCGCCTGCAACGGCGGAATGCTCTGTTCATTCTTCAAGAAATTAGTTGGATCAACAACTGTCTTCACCCGAACAAGACGATCGAAGTTATTCTTGTAATACGGCTTCCCCCAAATGCTGGCTCGTGCGTAGCTCGTCTTCCCATTAGGGTTATTCACTCCGATGTCGAGATCTCTGTAGTTGAAATACGCTTCCCTGGGCGAGCTCGAGACGTAAGGAGTCATGTATTCGTAATACTTGCGGCTCCAGCTTATGTATCTGTCTGCATCTGCTGCCTCGGAGTCTTGCCAGTAAGTTAAGCCGGCGAGTTTGTAGAGCGCACCAGCTCTGTGAGGAAACGGTGTGAATGATTCTGATATTTCATCCATTCTTCCACCGTATGGAACCATGTAGTAAATAGTCTCGTCAGCTTCTGGCTCACGTAGCATACTCACCATGCCTTCGATCGTGTTCAAAGGAATGGGTGTCCGGACATAATCCGACTTGGCTTTGAGCTGTCTGAGGCCGGGCTGAGTCCGATTAAGCAGAGCATCAAGTGGATCGATCGGCATTTGGTTGCTAAACAAGGTGGATTGGATCCAGCTCATCTCAGTGCAGTCTTCTCTCACTAACCCTAACTCAGGGAAGATTTCTTGCATATATGAAACTAATCTGTCCGCGCCGCCTTGGAAAACTGAGAAGAAATTAACTTGGACCGTCGTGTTCACCCTGAACACGATAACTCCGACGAACAAATCTTTGTCGGCTTTAGGCGCCACGTATTGCCAGCGGTGCCACAGTTCAGCGCCCTTCTGTTCTTCCACATTCCTCACGATTGAGAAAACAGTGACTGTTTTTGGAACATCGACCAGTTGTACCTTCCATGCAGTGATCACGCCGAAGCTGGCACCTCCGGCGCCTCTGATCGCCCAGAACAAATCCTCCCCCATTGATTTTCTGTCGAGAATCCTGCCATGAACGTCGATTATTCTTGCATCAACGACGTTATCTCCAGCGAGGCCATATTTTCTAAGCATTGCGCCGTAGCCTCCTCCGCTGAAGTGGCCGCCGACGCCTACAGTAGTGCAAATAGCACCGGGAAACCCTAGAGTGGGGCTCTTTTCTGCGATCTTGTAGTATACAATGCCGGTGGTTGCACCTGCTTCGATCCACGCCGTTTTCTCCTCCACGTCGACTGTAACTTCGCTTAGATTGATCAAATCTATGACCACAAACGGGACTTTTGACACATAAGACAGTCCCTCCATGTCATGGCCGCCGCTTCGAGTTCTGATTTCCAGACCAGTTAGTCTGGCACAGCGAACGACGGGTGGGATTTCGGATTCGTGTTCAGGGGTTATGATCACTTGCGGTTTAGGAGTAGATGCCGATGCGAACCTAAGGTTTCGGATTTGGAATTGGAGGATGGAAGTGTAGGATGAGTTTGCAGGAGTGTAAATATCATCTGAAATGGAAGAGTAGTTGTTGGCTTTTCGGGAGAGACATTGAAGAAAGTTGTATTGTCTATCAGCATAAGCTGCGGATGAGCATGACAAGATGAGGAGAAGAAAGAATGAGAGATGAGTTGAGATTGAAGGAGTTTTCATGGTTTGTGATTATGAGTTAATGTTTGTGTTGTGGTGTTTGAGAGGCATGCATGTTTACCCTATTTATAAGGCAAGTTCCAACAAGGACATTTCATTAGGTTTGAATTAATCATATATAAATATTGAAGTTGTCTATATCGCATATATTCAAAGTCCACCCTCACCACAATGGCTGCTTTTATTTGAAATTGACCTGCACAAGTTTTTTAATACGCGCCGTTCTTTAAGTTCCAATAATTCTATACTGAACATCGTTTTCATTATAAATATTTTTTATTCTTGGAATTTTAAGGTTAATTCTGAATTCTGATGAGACGTGGCATCAATGATTAATTATGATGATAAACTAGTCATTTTCCACATTAATGGAATAAGTCAATCCCATTTTAATGTTGGGATAATGCTGAGTTCACGCACTATATTCTTGCGTAGACATTGAAGAAAATTGTCTTGCCCATCAGCATGACATGATCAAAACATGAATGAAACTTAATTTATTTTGAAGAATCAGTTCCTCATGTTTTTTCGTAGTTCTCGTAAAAAAACAAGTGGTAGCGATTCATCAGATCAATATTTCTCTTTTCTCTCCGAGTAATACTACTATATTCATTATTTTACTAATTTTTATTATAAAATATAAAATCTATTACTCCCTCCGTCCACCAATTCAAGGCCTACTTGCCTTTTTGGGACGTCCACAAAAACAAGGCCTACCTATTTTTGGTAAGTTTTTATTCATTATTTAATCAAAAAAGTCAAAGATTCTTTACAAAAAAGTGGGACCCTTTCTCCACTCAACTAATAAAAATACACTTTTTCTTAAAAAGTGGGACCCTTTCTCCACTCAACTAATAAAAATACACTTTTTCTTAAAACCCGTATTTTTTCCCCTAGGCCTTTAATTGGTGGACGGAGGGAGTATATAATAGTACCTCTAAGCAATATTTATTATTGAAAATTAAAGCTTATATTCATGATCCCAAGTGTGAAAAATGATTTGAGAGTTTAAGATCCGTGACATTCATATTCAATCCAAATTTTAATTCATGAAGTGACATGTTTGTAATTTTATTGTTGTTTAATTAATTACTAAATCTTAGTTGATATATTAATTTAATGACTAAATCAAAGTTGCTGATTTTTTTATATGAACCAATAAGTCATAACTATCTAGGTTCTCTGACATTTTAAGGTTGGTCAAGTTGACAATTTCTATTTCTTCAATTGGTAGAAAGACTTATAGCTTCAATTCAGTGTGGAATATGTCAACACTGTAGAGGGAGATCACACGTACGCCGTACGCGCTACAATTTTATTTTAGGAGATTTGTCACGTATATCAATTATTATGATGATTTCTTTTTTTAAATAAATATTATGTTTCCGTCAAAAACCAACTTTATGATTTATTAAGTTTTACATGATATTATGTATTAATTAATTACTCAAAGGTTAAGGTGCAGATAGGCCCATGTAGTATAGTCCTCTATAGCGTATTGCTCTCCATAGTCACTGCATGTGTGTGCAAATAGGCTCCTAAAGTCCGAAAAATCATACTACATTTAAGCTCATTTGACTAATAACCGTTTGACCCCGTTAGTCAATTTTTTTTTAACCTCCAATTTATTTCTTCTTCTAATTTCTACCCTCAATTCCAATTCAGCCACTGCCGACATCTCCCTCAACCTCTCATCTCTTTCAGCGGCGACGAGGCCACCAATCACCTATCTCCCTCTTGACTGATTTCGCCGTCCCCAAGGAAGGCGGCGATTTCGCCGTCCTCAAGAAAGAAAAAACGTAGAACTCTATCTCTCTCGGCTCACACAGAAACAGCCTGCCCCTCTCAAAACCGCCGCCGCCCTTAGGTCCGCGTCGCTCCGCGTGACCCATCCCACTCTCCCCCTTCAACATCTCTCTCTCGCTGAAATCGAAGCACACATAAACTGAAATTCAGTGCTTAGTTCCTCTCCACCTGGAGAACAAACCGCCCCCTCAACACAGTGGGTCGGCCGCCCACTGAAAGAACGTTGCCGCCATTGACCACCTTTAATTTGTCGACAGAGAGAGCTTCAGCAACAACCCCTTCTCTCCTCTGTCCGGAAACTGCTACTGCTACTGCTGCTCCGAAGACTTCGATCTTCCGCGCGCGAAACACCACCACTGAAATCCTGGAATCTGTCCGCAAGGCTACCGCTCTTCATAGGCTCGAATCCGCCTTCTTAAAATCCTACGTTCCAAGTCTATGTTTAGTCATCTCTCGATTGAAAGCTTCGGTGCTGAGCAAGTATGGGGGCAGATTGACCTCCAAGCTCTCTCTACAACTCCTACCCCACACTGGTCTCAGCTATCGAAGCTGTTGCAGGTGGCTCTTTTAGCCTTTGGAATGCTTGTTTCCTTACTCTGAACGCTGCTCGTGTTTTGCCACGACTGGGGACGGTGAAATCGATGCCTTCCTTAGGGACGGCGAAATCAGCCCAGAGAGAGAGAGAGTTGGATTGAGGGAGAGGTGACCGGCGGCCTCGTCACCGCCGGAAGAGATGAGAGGCTGAGGGAGATATCGGCAGTGGCTGAATTGAAATTGGGGGTAGAAATTGGAAGAATAAAAAAATTGGGGGTTAAAAAAATTTGACTAACGGGGTGAAACGGCCGTTAGTCAAATGGGCTTAAATGTATGATTTTTCGGACTTTGGTGGCCTATTTGCACACACAGTCACTATGGAGAGTAATACGCTATAGGGGTCTATCTGCACCTTGACCCATTATTCAATTATCTAGATAAACCAAAGAATGAAGTTTTCAATATTATTATTATTATTAAAAATTGTTAGTATATTATATTACAGCCATTTTTTGTTTAATTGTACCAATTTATCCATAACAAATGATTTTTCTGTGATCATAAAGTTGCGTTTACTTTGATTGTAAATTTTTCATGGAAAATGATGGATAAAAAAATATGAGAAAATATTATTTTTTTTTTCTTACTTTTAATCATGTGTTTACTAGAGATGAAAATTTTGAAAAATGTTGAAAAATATTTTCACATAACTACCTAATGATAATATTATACAACATTGAAGAGAAAATGAGTTGCTCCAGAAAATATTTCACCTTGCCAAGAAAAAAATTTCAATCATAATAAACATGTGAAAATGGTGAAAAATAGAAAGATTAAAAAATTGCATATTGTTAAAACCAAACAATATTTATATAGCAACTCAATCGATCAATTTATTAATACACCCTATTAAAATCAATTAAAAGAAAAAAAAAATTTATTGGTACATCAACTTTCATGAATAACAAATACAATTATTGTTGCTGGAAAATAACATCAAATTAAAGAATAATCAGATAACAAGTTGGCGGTTAGTGCATCAAATTAAAGAATAATCAGATAACAAGTTGGCGGTTAGTGCATGCACATTTCTGCTTAATATGTATCTTAATTAATTCCCTTTCTTAGTCCACTTCGCCTGCAACGGCGGAATGCTCTGTTCATTCTTGAAGAAATTGGTTGGATCAACAACTGTCTTCACCCGAACAAGACGATCGAAATTATTCTTGTAATACGGTTTCCCCCAAATGCTGGCTCGTCCATAGCTCGTCTTCCCATTAGGGTTATTCACTCCGATGTCGAGATCTCTGTAGTTGAAATATGCTTCCCTGGGAGAGCTTGAGACATAAGGAGTCATGTATTCGTAATACTTGCGGCTCCAGCTTATGTATCTGTCTGCATCTGCTGCCTCGGAGTCTTGCCAGTAGGTTAAGCCGGCGAGTTTGTAGAGCGCGCCAGCTCTGTGAGGAAATGGAGTCTCCGATTCTGATATCTCATCCATTCTTCCACCGTATGGAACCATGTAGTAAATAGTCTCGTCCGCTTCAGGTTCACGTAGCATACTCACCATGCCTTCGATCGCGTTCAAGGGAATAGGTGTTCGGACATAATCCGACTTGGCTTTGAGCTGTCTGAGACCGGGTTGAGTCCGGTTGAGCAGAGCATCAAGTGGATCGATCGGCATTTGGTTGCTAAACAAGGTGGATTGGATCCAGCTCATCTCAGTGCAGTCTTCTCTCACTAACCCTAACTCAGGGAAGATTTCTTGCATATATGAAACTAGTCTGTCTGCGCCGCCTTGGAAAACTGAGAAGAAATTAACTTGGACCGTCGTGTTCACCCTGAACACAATAACTCCGACGAACAAATCTTTGTCAGCTTTAGGCGCCACGTATTGCCAGCGGTGCCACAGTTCAGCTCCTTTCTGTTCTTCCACATTCCTCAGGATTGAGAAAACAGTGACTGTTTTTGGAACATCGACCAGTTGCACCTTCCAAGCAGTGATCACGCCGAAGCTGGCACCTCCGGCGCCTCTGATCGCCCAGAACAAATCCTCACCCATTGATTTTCTGTCAAGAATTCTGCCATGAACGTCGATTATTCTTGCATCAACGACGTTATCTCCAGCGAGGCCGTATTTTCTAAGCATTGCGCCGTAGCCTCCTCCGCTGAAGTGGCCGCCGACGCCTACTGTAGTGCAAATAGCACCGGGAAACCCTAGTGTGAGGCTCTTTTCCGCAATCTTGTAGTATACAATGCCGGTGGTTGCACCTGCTTCGATCCACGCCGTTTTCTCCTCCACGTCGACTGTGACTTCGCTTAGATTGATCAAATCTATGACAACAAACGGGACTTTTGAGACATAAGACAGTCCCTCCATGTCATGGCCACCGCTTCGAGTTCTGATCTCCAGACCAGTTAGTCTGGCACAACGAACGACAGGTGGGATTTCGGATTCGTGCTCTGGGGTTATGATTACTTGCGGTTTAGGAGTAGATGCCGATGCGAACCTAAGGTTTCGGATTTGGGATAGGAGGATGGAAGTGTAGGATGAGTTTGCAGGAGTGTAAATATCATCAGAAATGGAAGAGTAGTTGTTGGCTTTTTGGGAGAGACAATGAAGAAAGTTGTATTGCCTATCAGCATAAGCTGCGGATGAGCATGACAAGATGAGGAGAAGAAAGAATGAGAGATGAGTGGAGATTGAAGGAGTTTTCATGGTTTGTGATTATGAGAAGAGATGAGTTAATGTTTGTGTTGTGGTGTTTGAGAAGCATGCATGTTTACCCTATTTATAAGGCAAGTTCCAACAAGGACAGTACATTAGGTTTGAATTAATCATATATAAATATTGAAGTTGTCTATTTAATTAGCATATTCAAAGTCCACCCTCATCACAATGGCTGCTTTATTTGAAATTGACCTGCACAAGTTTTTTGTTCTTTAATAAACGCGCCGTTCTTTAACTTCCAATTCTATACGAACTTAACATCGTTTTCATGATAAACAGTTTTTATACTTGGAATTTTGAGGTTAATTAATTCTGAATTCTGATGGAAGTGACATCAATGATTAGTTATGATGATAAACTAGTCATTTTCCACATTAATGGAATAAGTCAATCCCATTTTAATGTTAGGATAATGCTGAGTTCTCGCATTATATTCTTGCGTTGACATTGACGAAAATTGTCTTGCCCATCAGCTAGCATGACATGATTAAAACATGAATGAAACTTAATTTATTTTGAAGAATCAGTCCCTCATGTTTTTTCGTAGTTTTCATAGAAAAACAAGTGGTAACGATTCAGATCAATATTTCTCTTTTCTCTCCGAGTAGTACTATATTATATTCATTATTTTACTAATGTTTATTATAAAATATATATAAATATTATTATATAATAACCTCTAAGCAATATTTATTATTGAAAATTAAAGCAATATTTAGCTTTTACTCTTTTAATTTCGTTCTTGATATCTGCTTAATTAAAAATATATGTTAATTTAATGACTAAATCAAAGTTGCAAATTTATATATATATATGAACCAATTAATAAGTCATAACTATCTAGGTTCTCTGACATTTTAAGGTTGGTCAAGTTGACAATTTCTATTTCTTCAATTGGTAGAAAGTCTTAGCTTCAATTCAGTGTGGAATATGTCAACGCTGTAGAGGGAGATCACACGTACGCGCTACAATTTTATTTTAGGACATTTATTCACGTATATCAATTATAATGATTTCTTTTTTATATAAATATTATGATTCCGTCTAAAAAATAATATTACTTCCTTCGTCCGCGATATCGTTTCCACATTTGTCATTTCGGTCCGTTCGCGTATCTCCACATAACACTTTATTCTCATGTATATTTTCATCAAAAAGTAACTTTATTGTGGGACCCAAACTCCACTCACTACAATATTCATTATTATCTACTAATATCCATCACTTTTCTTAAAACTCGCGCCGTCCACAATGTGGAAATGATATCGCGGACGGAGGGAGTATTATTTATTAAGTTATACATGATATTATGTATTAATTAATTATTCAATTATCCAGATAAACCAGAGAATGAAGTTTTCATTATTATTATTATTATTATTATTATTATTATTATTATTATTATTATTATTATTATTATTATTATTATTATTATTATTATTACAATTATATTTTTTTTGTCTAATTGTACCAATTTATCCATAACAAATACTAGTATAATTTTTTTGTAACCCAAAAGGTGCGTTTACTTTGGTTGTAAAATTTTCATGGGAAAATGATAAATAAGAAAAGATGAGAAAATATTATATATCTTTTCCTCACTTTTTATCATGTGTTTACTAAAGATTAAAATATTGAAAAATATTGGAAAATATTTTCACACCACTAACTAAAGATAATATTATCCAATATTGAAGAGAAAAGAAGTTGTCCGAGAAAATATTTCACTCTGCCCGGAAAAAAAAATGGATCTTGAATTGGTTAACGGGTTTAATGACAAAATTGGTCAAGAATTAATGGACAGATGAAGTAATTGCTTCCCTCCAAGAATGATTTTTCTTGTTGGAAATAAAAGAACTACTACAAAAAGAACTCAGGGTGCCTCAAAACGATAGAAAAAAAAAAAATAGTTTCTAAGTTTGGGAACTACCATTGGAGAGAGGAAAAACTGATTTTCAAAAAGTTAGGCAGAAATTGTTTCCAAACTGGAAGCCGGTTTCATCTGACAGTCGTGGGCCCCACCTCCAATTTGGCTCTCGCTCGCTTTTTGGTTGGCTTGATTTAGCTCTTTCTCTTTTGTTTTGTTTTGTTTTTTTTTTTTCCCCAAAAACATTGGAAACTAGTTTATTGTTGAACATTAGAAGCTGGATTTGTGGTTTATTAATTGTTAGAGGCACCCTAGGAGAGTATTGTAGCAATATTCATTAAACGCATCAAGACTCGGATTCAAAAATTAATAGAGGCGCACTTGGTGCTGCAAGCAACAAACACGCATATTGGATTCGCATTCTAGAATCGATAATGGTATACCTGACTCATCGTTACGTAAATAAGAACTTTCTTAGAATCGAAACATTTTTCAATAATATAATACGGTGGTTAGAAAAAATAATAATCAATCTGATGGAAAATACAAGATTTAACAAAAAAAAATTAAAATGTACCCATCATCCCAAATGATATTTAGGGTTCATAATTATGACCCAAAGATCAGTTTGAATCTTTGATTACATAAGATGATCGTTAATGATGTCATTGATCGATCTTAAATATATACGATGATGATGGTTAATAGTTAGAGTAAAATTAGTACTCTATTAATTAATACTAGTATACGACCATCCGTGCACGGCGAAATCAAAATTAAATCACATGTTTAAATAAATATATATAAATATTAAACAGAAACAAAATATAATAAATGCAAAATATGGTTTAAAAATAAAATACTAATTACTCAATAAAATTCCAAAATTAAAAACGTAATTTTCAATTATGTATAAAGTGTAATAATAATAATAATAGTTATTAAATTATTTTAAATTATTTGATAATGAAAATTAATTACACGTTATTATTATAGAGTATTTCACATAATAATAATAAATAAATAAATATTTTCATACACAAACATAAATAAAAAGTTGTAAAATTTTAACAAAGAAAAAGAAAATAAAATATATATTTTAAAATTTTAGTAACCTATTCATTTTAAATTCATTTTTGATAATTTTTATACCATTAAAGATCTTCTGACGAACTTAAGCTTACGATGCACATTGAATATTTTGTTATAAATTAAATTTGACAATGTTTAGAAAAGAATTAAAATTATAAAGAAAAAATATAATTAAAAAATGATGGGAGAAGAGAGAGAAAACTCCTCTTTTATATATGACTTAATATATTAAAATACCCACTTCCATAATATGTCTATGAAAAATACACACCCCTTATATAGACTAGTAATTGAATTGAGCAAGATTTTAGTGTTTTAGCTTCAGATTTATATTGTGCATGATTAGTAGATAATCAAGTATATAAATTAAATGGTTTTAGGGTTTTGGCCTCATAGTCTATTTATATTTGCCTCTTTAGTGTTAATACTCCTAATATTTACCTCTTTAGTGTTAATACACAAAAAATGGTTTGGATTAATATATTTTTATTTCAATGGTTATAGTTAACTTTTCCTTAAGTAAATGGGTTACTTAGGATTATTAACACTAAAAATTAAAGCTTGAAAGCCTAAATATCGAATAACAAAGCTGGAGATCAAGTCCAGCATCTGTTTATGTTTTGATTCGATTTGAATATTCGAGTCAATAATAATTTGAGAACTTCAATTATATATCTAACTAATTAAATAACGAAATCAAAGAACAGAAAGATTCAAAAATTGCATAATTTTAAAATAATATTTTAAAATTAATAAAAAAATATTTCCAATGAAAATCAATAAATTTATCAGTACACCCTCTTCAAATTAATAAAAGGAATAAAAAAATTATTAGTACATGAACTTTCGTGAATAACAAATACAATTATTATTGCTATAAAATGAAATTAAAGAATTATCAGGAAATTAATTGGCCCAGTTACTGCATGCATATATGTTTCTGCATAATACTCCATATCTTAATTCCCTTTCTTAGTCCACTTCGCCTGCAACGGCGGAATGCTCTGTTCATTCTTGAAGAAATTGGTTGGATCAACAACTGTCTTCACCCGAACAAGACGATCGAAATTATTCTTGTAATACGGCTTCCCCCAAATACTGGCTCGTGCATAGCTCGTCTTCCCATTAGGGTTATTCACTCCGATGTCGAGATCTCTGTAGTTGAAATACGCTTCTCTGGGAGAGCTCGAGACGTAAGGAGTCATGTATTCGTAATACTTGCGGCTCCAGTTTATGTATCTGTCCGCATCTGCAGCCTCAGAGTCTTGCCAGTAAGTTAAGCCAGCAAGTTTGTAGAGCGCACCAGCTCTGTGAGGAAACGGTGTGAATGATTCTGATATTTCATCCATTCTTCCACCGTATGGAACCATGTAGTAAATAGTCTCGTCCGCTTCTGGTTCACGTAGCATACTCACCATGCCTTCGATCGCGTTCAAGGGAATGGGAGTCCGGACATAATCCGACTTGGCTTTGAGCTGTCTGAGGCCGGGCTGAGTCCGGTTGAGCAGAGCATCAAGTGGATCGATCGGCATTTGGTTGCTAAACAAGGTGGATTGGATCCAGCTCATCTCAGTGCAGTCTTCTCTCACTAACCCTAACTCAGGGAAGATTTCTTGCATATATGAAACTAATCTGTCCGCGCCGCCTTGGAAAACTGAGAAGAAATTAACTTGAACCGTCGTGTTCACCCTGAACACAATAACTCCGACGAACAAATCTTTGTCGGCTTTAGGCGCCACGTATTGCCAGCGGTGCCACAGTTCAGCGCCGTTCTGTTCTTCCACGTTCCTCACGATTGAGAAAACAGTGACTGTTTTTGGAACATCGACCAGTTGCACCTTCCAAGCAGTGATCACACCGAAGCTGGCACCTCCGGCGCCTCTGATCGCCCAGAACAAATCCTCGCCCATTGATTTTCTGTCGAGAATCCTGCCATGAACGTCGATTATTCTTGCATCGACGACGTTATCTCCGGCGAGGCCGTATTTTCTAAGCATTGCGCCGTAGCCTCCTCCGCTGAAGTGGCCGCCGACGCCTACTGTAGTGCAAATAGCACCGGGAAACCCTAGAGTGGGGCTCTTTTCTGCAATCTTGTAGTATACAATGCCGGTGGTTGCACCTGCTTCGATCCACGCCGTTTTCTCCTCCACGTCGACTGTAACTTCGCTTAGATTGATCAAATCTATGACCACAAACGGGACTTTTGAGACATAAGACAGTCCCTCCATGTCATGGCCACCGCTTCGAGTTCTGATCTCCAGACCAGTTCGTCTGGCACAACGAACGACAGGTGGGATTTCGGATTCGTGCTCTGGGGTTATGATTACTTGCGGTTTAGGAGTAGATGCCGATGCGAACCTAAGGTTTCGGATTTGGGATAGGAGGATGGAAGTGTAGGATGAGTTTGCAGGAGTGTAAATATCATCAGAAATGGAAGAGTAGTTGTTGGCTTTTTGGGAGAGACAATGAAGAAAGTTGTATTGCCTATCAGCATAAGCTGCGGATGAGCATGACAAGATGAGGAGAAGAAAGAATGAGAGATGAGTGGAGATTGAAGGAGTTTTCATGGTTTGTGATTATGAGAAGAGATGAGTTAATGTTTGTGTTGTGGTGTTTGAGAAGCATGCATGTTTACCCTATTTATAAGGCAAGTTCCAACAAGGACAGTACATTAGGTTTGAATTAATCATATATAAATATTGAAGTTGTCTATTTAATTAGCATATTCAAAGTCCACCCTCATCACAATGGCTGCTTTATTTGAAATTGACCTGCACAAGTTTTTTGTTCTTTAATAAACGCGCCGTTCTTTAACTTCCAATTCTATACGAACTTAACATCGTTTTCATGATAAACAGTTTTTATACTTGGAATTTTGAGGTTAATTAATTCTGAATTCTGATGGAAGTGACATCAATGATTAGTTATGATGATAAACTAGTCATTTTCCACATTAATGGAATAAGTCAATCCCATTTTAATGTTAGGATAATGCTGAGTTCTCGCATTATATTCTTGCGTTGACATTGACGAAAATTGTCTTGCCCATCAGCTAGCATGACATGATTAAAACATGAATGAAACTTAATTTATTTTGAAGAATCAGTCCCTCATGTTTTTTCGTAGTTTTCATAGAAAAACAAGTGGTAACGATTCAGATCAATATTTCTCTTTTCTCTCCGAGTAGTACTATATTATATTCATTATTTTACTAATGTTTATTATAAAATATATATAAATATTATTATATAATAACCTCTAAGCAATATTTATTATTGAAAATTAAAGCAATATTTAGCTTTTACTCTTTTAATTTCGTTCTTGATATCTGCTTAATTAAAAATATATGTTAATTTAATGACTAAATCAAAGTTGCAAATTTATATATATATATGAACCAATTAATAAGTCATAACTATCTAGGTTCTCTGACATTTTAAGGTTGGTCAAGTTGACAATTTCTATTTCTTCAATTGGTAGAAAGTCTTAGCTTCAATTCAGTGTGGAATATGTCAACGCTGTAGAGGGAGATCACACGTACGCGCTACAATTTTATTTTAGGACATTTATTCACGTATATCAATTATAATGATTTCTTTTTTATATAAATATTATGATTCCGTCTAAAAAATAATATTACTTCCTTCGTCCGCGATATCGTTTCCACATTTGTCATTTCGGTCCGTTCGCGTATCTCCACATAACACTTTATTCTCATGTATATTTTCATCAAAAAGTAACTTTATTGTGGGACCCAAACTCCACTCACTACAATATTCATTATTATCTACTAATATCCATCACTTTTCTTAAAACTCGCGCCGTCCACAATGTGGAAATGATATCGCGGACGGAGGGAGTATTATTTATTAAGTTATACATGATATTATGTATTAATTAATTATTCAATTATCCAGATAAACCAGAGAATGAAGTTTTCATTATTATTATTATTATTATTATTATTATTATTATTATTATTATTATTATTATTATTATTATTATTATTATTATTATTATTACAATTATATTTTTTTTGTCTAATTGTACCAATTTATCCATAACAAATACTAGTATAATTTTTTTGTAACCCAAAAGGTGCGTTTACTTTGGTTGTAAAATTTTCATGGGAAAATGATAAATAAGAAAAGATGAGAAAATATTATATATCTTTTCCTCACTTTTTATCATGTGTTTACTAAAGATTAAAATATTGAAAAATATTGGAAAATATTTTCACACCACTAACTAAAGATAATATTATCCAATATTGAAGAGAAAAGAAGTTGTCCGAGAAAATATTTCACTCTGCCCGGAAAAAAAAATGGATCTTGAATTGGTTAACGGGTTTAATGACAAAATTGGTCAAGAATTAATGGACAGATGAAGTAATTGCTTCCCTCCAAGAATGATTTTTCTTGTTGGAAATAAAAGAACTACTACAAAAAGAACTCAGGGTGCCTCAAAACGATAGAAAAAAAAAAAATAGTTTCTAAGTTTGGGAACTACCATTGGAGAGAGGAAAAACTGATTTTCAAAAAGTTAGGCAGAAATTGTTTCCAAACTGGAAGCCGGTTTCATCTGACAGTCGTGGGCCCCACCTCCAATTTGGCTCTCGCTCGCTTTTTGGTTGGCTTGATTTAGCTCTTTCTCTTTTGTTTTGTTTTGTTTTTTTTTTTTCCCCCAAAAACATTGGAAACTAGTTTATTGTTGAACATTAGAAGCTGGATTTGTGGTTTATTAATTGTTAGAGGCACCCTAGGAGAGTATTGTAGCAATATTCATTAAACGCATCAAGACTCGGATTCAAAAATTAATAGAGGCGCACTTGGTGCTGCAAGCAACAAACACGCATATTGGATTCGCATTCTAGAATCGATAATGGTATACCTGACTCATCGTTACGTAAATAAGAACTTTCTTAGAATCGAAACATTTTTCAATAATATAATACGGTGGTTAGAAAAAATAATAATCAATCTGATGGAAAATACAAGATTTAACAAAAAAAAATTAAAATGTACCCATCATCCCAAATGATATTTAGGGTTCATAATTATGACCCAAAGATCAGTTTGAATCTTTGATTACATAAGATGATCGTTAATGATGTCATTGATCGATCTTAAATATATACGATGATGATGGTTAATAGTTAGAGTAAAATTAGTACTCTATTAATTAATACTAGTATACGACCATCCGTGCACGGCGAAATCAAAATTAAATCACATGTTTAAATAAATATATATAAATATTAAACAGAAACAAAATATAATAAATGCAAAATATGGTTTAAAAATAAAATACTAATTACTCAATAAAATTCCAAAATTAAAAACGTAATTTTCAATTATGTATAAAGTGTAATAATAATAATAATAGTTATTAAATTATTTTAAATTATTTGATAATGAAAATTAATTACACGTTATTATTATAGAGTATTTCACATAATAATAATAAATAAATAAATATTTTCATACACAAACATAAATAAAAAGTTGTAAAATTTTAACAAAGAAAAAGAAAATAAAATATATATTTTAAAATTTTAGTAACCTATTCATTTTAAATTCATTTTTGATAATTTTTATACCATTAAAGATCTTCTGACGAACTTAAGCTTACGATGCACATTGAATATTTTGTTATAAATTAAATTTGACAATGTTTAGAAAAGAATTAAAATTATAAAGAAAAAATATAATTAAAAAATGATGGGAGAAGAGAGAGAAAACTCCTCTTTTATATATGACTTAATATATTAAAATACCCACTTCCATAATATGTCTATGAAAAATACACACCCCTTATATAGACTAGTAATTGAATTGAGCAAGATTTTAGTGTTTTAGCTTCAGATTTATATTGTGCATGATTAGTAGATAATCAAGTATATAAATTAAATGGTTTTAGGGTTTTGGCCTCATAGTCTATTTATATTTGCCTCTTTAGTGTTAATACTCCTAATATTTACCTCTTTAGTGTTAATACACAAAAAATGGTTTGGATTAATATATTTTTATTTCAATGGTTATAGTTAACTTTTCCTTAAGTAAATGGGTTACTTAGGATTATTAACACTAAAAATTAAAGCTTGAAAGCCTAAATATCGAATAACAAAGCTGGAGATCAAGTCCAGCATCTGTTTATGTTTTGATTCGATTTGAATATTCGAGTCAATAATAATTTGAGAACTTCAATTATATATCTAACTAATTAAATAACGAAATCAAAGAACAGAAAGATTCAAAAATTGCATAATTTTAAAATAATATTTTAAAATTAATAAAAAAATATTTCCAATGAAAATCAATAAATTTATCAGTACACCCTCTTCAAATTAATAAAAGGAATAAAAAAATTATTAGTACATGAACTTTCGTGAATAACAAATACAATTATTATTGCTATAAAATGAAATTAAAGAATTATCAGGAAATTAATTGGCCCAGTTACTGCATGCATATATGTTTCTGCATAATACTCCATATCTTAATTCCCTTTCTTAGTCCACTTCGCCTGCAACGGCGGAATGCTCTGTTCATTCTTGAAGAAATTGGTTGGATCAACAACTGTCTTCACCCGAACAAGACGATCGAAATTATTCTTGTAATACGGCTTCCCCCAAATACTGGCTCGTGCATAGCTCGTCTTCCCATTAGGGTTATTCACTCCGATGTCGAGATCTCTGTAGTTGAAATACGCTTCTCTGGGAGAGCTCGAGACGTAAGGAGTCATGTATTCGTAATACTTGCGGCTCCAGTTTATGTATCTGTCCGCATCTGCAGCCTCAGAGTCTTGCCAGTAAGTTAAGCCAGCAAGTTTGTAGAGCGCACCAGCTCTGTGAGGAAACGGTGTGAATGATTCTGATATTTCATCCATTCTTCCACCGTATGGAACCATGTAGTAAATAGTCTCGTCCGCTTCTGGTTCACGTAGCATACTCACCATGCCTTCGATCGCGTTCAAGGGAATGGGAGTCCGGACATAATCCGACTTGGCTTTGAGCTGTCTGAGGCCGGGCTGAGTCCGGTTGAGCAGAGCATCAAGTGGATCGATCGGCATTTGGTTGCTAAACAAGGTGGATTGGATCCAGCTCATCTCAGTGCAGTCTTCTCTCACTAACCCTAACTCAGGGAAGATTTCTTGCATATATGAAACTAATCTGTCCGCGCCGCCTTGGAAAACTGAGAAGAAATTAACTTGAACCGTCGTGTTCACCCTGAACACAATAACTCCGACGAACAAATCTTTGTCGGCTTTAGGCGCCACGTATTGCCAGCGGTGCCACAGTTCAGCGCCGTTCTGTTCTTCCACGTTCCTCACGATTGAGAAAACAGTGACTGTTTTTGGAACATCGACCAGTTGCACCTTCCAAGCAGTGATCACACCGAAGCTGGCACCTCCGGCGCCTCTGATCGCCCAGAACAAATCCTCGCCCATTGATTTTCTGTCGAGAATCCTGCCATGAACGTCGATTATTCTTGCATCGACGACGTTATCTCCGGCGAGGCCGTATTTTCTAAGCATTGCGCCGTAGCCTCCTCCGCTGAAGTGGCCGCCGACGCCTACTGTAGTGCAAATAGCACCGGGAAACCCTAGAGTGGGGCTCTTTTCTGCAATCTTGTAGTATACAATGCCGGTGGTTGCACCTGCTTCGATCCACGCCGTTTTCTCCTCCACGTCGACTGTAACTTCGCTTAGATTGATCAAATCTATGACCACAAACGGGACTTTTGAGACATAAGACAGTCCCTCCATGTCATGGCCACCGCTTCGAGTTCTGATCTCCAGACCAGTTCGTCTGGCACAACGAACGACAGGTGGGATTTCGGATTCGTGCTCTGGGGTTATGATCACTTGCGGTTTAGGAGTAGATGCGGATGCGAACCTAAGGTTTCGGATTTGGAATTGGAGGATGGAAGTGTAGGATGAGTTTGCAGGAGTGTAAATATCATCAGAAATGGAAGAGTAGTTGTTGGCTTTTCGGGAGAGACATTGAAGAAAGTTGTATTGCCTATCAGCATAAGCTGCGGATGAGCATGACAAGATGAGGAGAAGAAAGAATGAGAGATGAGCTGAGATTGAAGGAGTTTTCATGGTTTGTGATTATGAGAAGAGATGAGTTAATGTTTGTGTTGTGGTGTTTGAGAAGCATGCATGTTTACCCTATTTATAAGGCAAGTTCCAACAAGGACATATTACATTAGGTTTGAATTAATCATATATAAATATTGAAGTTGTCTATTTAGCATATTCAAAGTCCACCCTCATCACAATGGCTAGCTGCTTTATTTGAAATTGACCTGCACTAGTTTTTTTATTTTTTAATAAACGCGCCGTTCTTTAACTTCCAATTCTATACGAACCGAACATCGTTTTCATTATAAACATTTTTTATTCTTGGAATTTTAAGGTTAATTCTGAATTCAGACGTGGCATCAATGATTAGTTATGATGATAAACAAGTCATTTTCCACATTAATGGAATTAGTCAATCCCATTTTAATGTTGGGATAATGCTGAGTTCACGCACTATATTCTTGCATAGACATTGAAAAAAATTGTCTTGCCCATCAGCATGACATGATCAAAACATGAATGAAACTTAATTTTATTGTTGTTTAATTAATTTCTAAATCCTAGTCTTGATGTATCCAATGAATTTTACCTCAAGACTCTACCAAGTATTTTTGGATTTTTTATTTTCCAATTTTTTTAAAAAAAAAAGAAAAGAAAAAGAAAAGCAAGAAAGAAACATTATTATAATTTAATTTTGAGTAAATCAAAGTTGCTGATTTTTTTATATGAACCAATTTGTCATAACTATCTAGGTTCTCTGACATTTTAAGGTTGGTCAAGTTGACAATTTCTGTTTCTTCAATTGGTAGAAAGTCTTAGCTTCAATTCAGTGTGGAATATGTCAACACTGTAGATGGAGATCACACGTACGCCGTACGCGCTACAATTTTATTTTAGGAGATATTTTTTTGGCGGAATTTATTTTAGGAAATTTGTTCATGTATATCAATTATTATGATTTCTTTTTTTAAATAAATATTATGATTCCTTCAAAAAAACAATATTATGATTTATTAAATTTTTTATAAGTCGCATCTGCAGATATCACATGATATATTTTTTTTTTAGGGAAAAAGGAAGCTTGTATTAAATCGTGCGCGCTGAACAATATCTGTCAGTCCAAACGGAAAGCTGGACTTCCAGATTATTACATTAACAAAAGAAATATCAATATTTGCTAAAAAAAATGGGACGTCATTCTATTAACTTCCCTACAAACATGGTGAACATCCAAAACAATCATCTCCTTCGTGCGAACAAACGTCTCATATAAGGCATCACAAAGAGAGTCCATCCCACTCGTCTGCTCACTAAGAACGAGTAATAGTTAAGCAATTCTCTAGATAAACCAAAGAATGAAGTTTTCATCATCATCATATCATTATTAGTATTATTAAAAAATTGTCATTATTATATTACAGCCATTTTTTGTTTAATTGCACCAATTTATCCATAATTTGTGACCATAAGGGTGCGTTTACTTTTATTGTAAAAATTTTATGGATAATGATGGATAAGAAAATATGACAAAATATTATATTTTCTCCATTTTTTATCACGTGTTTACTAGAGATGAAAATATTTTCATACTACTACCTAAAGATAATACTCCCTCCGTATTATTACAAAATGTCCCACTTTTCATAATGGGATGTCCCATTACAAATGTTTCATTCCTTTTTTGGCAATAGATTCTTTCTCTATACCTAATATTTAAATAATTTTCATCAACCCACTTTATCTACTTTTTACACATTTCTTAATCTCCGTATCCAAAACTAATGGGACATTTGTAAAGGGACGGAGGGAGTATTATCCAACATTGAAGATAAAATAAGTTGTCCGAGAAAATATTTCACCCTGCCTGTAAAAAAATTTCTATCATAATAAACATGTGAAAATGGTGAAAATATATTTTTTCTCTCATTTTCCATCAAAGTAAACACACAAAAAAAAATATTATGATTATTTTGTTCAAAAAAGGTCAAAAAGTAAAAGAAAAAAAAAATCAAAATCTCATTAATTCTACTTCGGCCACAGCCCCCTCCTTCTTCCTCACATCTCTCACCATCTGCAACTGCAAATCTTCATTTCTTCTGTCAATGACCATTTTCTGCAAATCAACCTCGTTGTGTCAATGTTTCGGGGCGTAAATCCAACTTCTTAATTTCTTTCTTATATCAAATAGATTATTTTTAAAATTTTACTTCAAAAAATCAACACGTGCATGCCAAGGGATTTAATGCAGAAAAATGTTTAAACAAATATTTGGGAGTGGAATAAGGGTATCATCTTTATTTTAGTTTAAAATTGATTAATTTGGGGGTGAAATAAAAGTCTCACTTTTAATCATTGACGTTTTAAATTAATTAATTTGATTGAGCAGTGGGTCCATCAATGGTAAGTTTTGTAAATAAAAAGATAATATTGAGGGTTGAAATTAGAGATAAATTAACCAAAAATGAAATGGAACTTGAATTGGTTAACGAATTAAAATGACAAAATAAGTAAAGAATTAATGGACAGATGAAGTACTTGCTTTCCTCCAAGAATGATTTTTCTTGTTGGAAATAAAAGAACTATTATAAAAAAAAAAAAAAAACTCAAGGCGCCTCCAACGATAGAAAAGGTTAGTTTCTAAATTTGGGAACTACTATTGGAGAAATGAAAAATTGGTTTTTTAAAAAAATTAGAAACTAGTTCATTGTTGAACTTTGGAAGCTGAACTAGTGGTTTATTGTTGGAGGCACCTAGTACTGTGGCAATATTCATTAAACGCATCAAGACTCGATCAGATTCAAAAATTAATAGAGGCGCACTTGGTGCTGCAAGCAGCAAACATGCATTGGGATCCGTATCCTAAAATCGATATGGTCCGCTTGACTCGTCGTTACGTAAATAAGAATTTTCTTAAAAGTAAATGAGATTTTAAGAAACAAATAATTTTAAGAACACAAAATAGAAAGATTCACAAATTGCATAATTTTAAAAACAAAAGAATATTTCTATAGAAAATCAATCGATCAATTTAATAGCACATCCTCATAAAATTAATTAAAAGAAAAAAATATTTATTAGTACATGAACAATTTCATAATAACAAATACAATTATTATTGCTGGAAAATAACATCAAAGAGTAATCGGAGAGAGATATTCAGAACCATATATATGTAACAAGTTGGCGGTTAGTGCATGCACATGTCTTCACAATATATCTTAATTCCCTTTCTTAGTCCACTTCGCTTGCAACGGCGGAATGCTCTGTTCATTCTTGAAGAAATTGGTTGGATCAACAACTGTCTTCACCCGAACAAGACGATCGAAGTTATTCTTGTAATACGGCTTCCCCCAAATGCTGGCTCGTGCATAGCTGGTCTTCCCATTAGGGTTATTCACTCCGATGTCGAGATCTCTGTAGTTGAAATACGCTTCCCTGGGAGAGCTTGAGACATAAGGAGTCATGTATTCGTAATACTTGCGGCTCCAGCTTATGTATCTGTCGGCATCTGCAGCCTCGGAGTTTTGCCAGTAAGTTAAGCCGGCGAGTTTGTAGAGCGCACCAGCTCTGTGAGGAAACGGTGTGAATGATTCTGATATTTCATCCATTCTTCCACCGTATGGAACCATGTAGTAAATAGTCTCGTCCGCTTCTGGTTCACGTAGCATACTCACCATGCCTTCGATCGCGTTCAAAGGAATGGGTGTCCGGACATAATCCGACTTGGCTTTGAGCTGTCTGAGACCGGGTTGAGTCCGGTTGAGAAGAGCATCAAGTGGATCGATCGGCATTTGGTTGCTGAACAAGGTGGATTGGATCCAGCTCATCTCAGTGCAGTCTTCTCTCACTAACCCTAACTCAGGGAAGATTTCTTGCATATATGAAACTAATCTGTCGGCGCCGCCTTGGAAAACTGAGAAGAAATTAACTTGGACCGTCGTGTTCACCCTGAACACAATAACTCCGACGAACAAATCTTTATCGGCCTTAGGCGCCACGTATTGCCAGCGGTGCCACAGTTGAGCGCCGTTCTGTTCTTCCACATTCCTCACGATTGAGAAAACAGTGACTGTTTTTGGAACATCGACCAGTTGCACCTTCCAAGCAGTGATCACGCCGAAGCTGGCACCTCCGGCGCCTCTGATTGCCCAGAATAGGTCTTCGCCCATGGATTTTCTGTCGAGAATCCTGCCGTGAACGTCGATTATTCTTGCATCGATGACGTTATCTCCGGCGAGGCCGTATTTTCTAAGCATTGCGCCGTATCCTCCTCCGCTGTAGTGGCCGCCGACACCTATAGTAGTGCAAATAGCACCGGGAAACCCTAGAGTGGGGCTCTTTTCTGCAATCCTGTAGTATACAATGCCTGTGGTTGCGCCTGCTTCGATCCACGCCGTTTTCTCCTCCACGTCGACTGTAACTTCACTTAGATTGAACAAATCAATGATCACGAACGGGACGTGTGAGACGTAAGACAGTCCCTCCATGTCATGGCCGCCGCTTCGAGTTCTGATCTCCAGACCAGTTAGTCTGGCACAGCGAACGATAGGTGGGATTTCGGATTCGTGCTCTGGGGTTATGATCACTTGCGGTTTAGGAGTAGATGCCGATGCGAACCTAAGGTTTCGGATTTGGGATAGGAGGATGGAAGTGTAGGATGAGTTTGCAGGAGTGTAAATATCATCAGAAATGGAAGAGTAGTTGTTGGCTTTTTGGGAGAGACATTGAAGAAAGTTGTATTGCCTATCAGCATAAGCTGCGGATGAGCATGACAAGATGAGGAGAAGAAAGAATGAGAGATGAGTTGAGATTGAAGGAGTTTTCATGGTTTGTGATTATGAGAAGAGATGAGTTAATGTTTGTGTTGTGGTGTTTGAGAGGCATGCATGGCTTCACTATTTATAAGGTCATTATGGTTTGAAATAGTCTTATTATGTCCCAAAATATTGAAGCTATCCACTTAGCTAATTCAAAGTTCATTGTCTCAATGGCTGCTTTATTTGAAATTGACCTTTTTTTAAAAATGCCGCTCTTTAATTTCCTATGTTTATTTTATTCATGGAGGAAAGCTAACAGCATTTTCATCTCAATTTTTATACTTGGAATTGTGAGTTAATTTCCGAGTCCCTTTTCAATGTCTAACTAATCCTGTATTTTACATTAAGCTGCTATTGGATATATATTTGAATGGTTGCACAAAAATGACGATAATGCTATCTTCTTGGTAATAAATTAGATTAACAAATTAATCAATTGTTGATGAATATTTTGTAGGTCAACTTAATCGGATAAATTGAATACTAGATCCAAGTTGCTGATAAATCTTATAAGTCATATGGTGATTTGACTTTCAATCCGCCGACAATTTTTTTATGGCAGACTACGCGGCTTCATTTGAGAAGATGCATGTGTTTGATTATAGCGTCAAGGGTTGGAAATCACTTCCCAAAACTTATGTAAATGGATCATGTTGCATCCTCTATAAAATACGTCCTTATTAAATTTAGGGTTAACAGTATTTTATGTCCCGAACTTTCAAGGTTTTTTACAAAATGTCCCGAACTTTAATTTTCTCCTAAAAAACCCTGAACTTTCAACATTTTCCACAAAATATCCCGCTATCCAAAATCCGGTGACGGAAAGATGACTCATCTTATCGGAGTCTGAGGTGGACATCTTTTAGTATAAATAATTAATTAAATAAATAAAACTATTCCACTTCATTAATACACCAATTCCACCTCATTAACACAAAAAATTAAAAAATCAAACTTAATAAACACAATCCCATCCTTATTTCTTACGCAAAGTTTAAACAAAACATCAAATTTCTTCCCTAAAATTTTCTTCTTATGTGAACCAATTACTATACGAAGCATGCATTAAGTATAAACTAAGATAAAGGGGATTTCATGACAGCACCCTTTCAGGCATTATGTCGAACACTTTACCATCACACTTCATATGAGAGCATTTCGTGTTCATCTGAAGCAATAAAGAGGACGAGAGCATTTCGTGTACATCAGAAGAATAAAGAGGACGATTATATTCAAAAAGATTTAGGAAATGAACTTTAGAGAAGAAAAAAAAATTGCAATCGAAAGGTGTTTCGGTGAACTTTGAGGAAGAAGGAAATTTTGGAGAACATATGTAAGAGAGTATTGGCACGTTCAGAGAAAAAAAAAATTGGGGAAGAACAAAATTTTGGGGAAGAAATTTGATGTTTTGTTTAAACTTTGCTTAAGAAATAAGGATGGGATTGTGTATATTAAGTTTGATTTTTTAATTTTTTGTGTTAATGAGGTGGAATTGGTGTATTAATGAAGTGGAATATTTTATTTAATTAATTAATTATTTATACAAAAAGATGTCCACCTCAGACTCCGATAAGATGAGTCATCTTTCCGTCACCGGATTTTGGATAGCTGGATATTTTGTGAAAAATGCTGAAAGTTCAGGGTTTTTTAGGAGAAAGTTAAAGTTCGGGACATTTTGTGAAAAACCTTGAAAGTTCGGGACATAAAGCACTATTAACTCTTAAATTTATTACTCCCTCCGTCCGTTAATTAAGATTATGTAAAATTCTTTGGGCATAAAATTTAATAAAATTTGTGATGATTTTGATGTAGTGGAGAAAGGATCCCACCACTTTATGAGATGTGTGGTTGAGATTGAATTTGGGGTGAGTTTTTTTGTAAATAAAGAGTGTTAGTAAGGATAAAATATTAAAAAGGATGATGGGACCATTGCCTTAAAAGAAAAGTGACATAATCTTGGCGGACGCCCAATATAGTAATTTTTACTAATTAATATTATATTGTCCCTCATGCCGTGCACAAGCATCATATTTTTAATTTATTAAATTGTACATTGTTCGAGGAAATAAAATTGAGAGAAGATCGTTAAAATGTGAACTCACATAAAGATTTGAATACTCGAAAACAAATTAAATAAGCTAATTTTTATTTTCGAGTATTCAAATGACTAAACCATTCATAAATAAAAACCTTCTAATGATCAAAAGAAATGTGTAATAAAACATCTTAGTTTTGTTCTATATATGTTACTATCATTTTATATTTGACCATGAAATTTATTTTCTTTTATAAGTCTTATTTATTTATAAAAAAAAGTCTTATTTACCTAATATAACTAGTATATCAAATTGATCGTTTTAAAACGGTTGTTAATTCCCTCGGTGTGTTAATTCTTGAAGTATAACTTGAAAAATAACCTATTTGATATAAGAAAAAAAAGAAGTTGGATTTGCAAAAAATGGTGATTTACAGAAGAAATGAAGATTTGCAGTTGCAAAGGGAGGGAGATGTGAGGTAGAAGGAGCTAGGGGCGGCGGGTGGAATAATAGTAATATTTATTTTTAAAAAAATCATAATAATAATTTGTGGCGAGCGTTATTATATATTTTTCTACAGTGTTGACATATTCTATCTTGGAAAAAGAACTATTGTATTAATATTTAAATCAAAAATAAATTCTGGTTTCAAAAAAATCAAAAATGAAAAATAAAAAACCAATTCTACACTGAATTGAAGCTGTCAGAGAAAATTAAAAGACTTTCCACGAATTGAAGAAATAGAAATTGTCAACTAGACCGAGGTTTAAATGTCAGAGAACCTAGATAGTTATGACAAATTGGTTCATATAAAAAATTCATCAACTTTGATTTAGTCATTAAATTAATATTTTTAATTAAGCAGATCAAGAAGTATCTTTATTGTACACATTGTAGTACAATAAAATATTACTATTAGACACCAGTTTCTATATATATGAAATCAAAGGATTTAGGTTGCAAGAGAATTTATACGTCAACTAACATTTGAAGGCATAAAAATTAGTTCTTTAAAGGATTGTCGTTTTCCTCCAAAATTAATAATGTTTCTTTCTTTCTTTCTTTTTCTTTTTTTAATTTTGGAAAATAAGAAAACGAAAACATACGAGGTAGAGTCTTGTGGCAAAATTCATTGGATATACATCAAGACTCGGATTTAGAAATTAATTAAACAATATTAAAATTACAAATAAAATATGTAATTGCATGAATAAAAATTTGGATTTAATAATTAAGATGAATGTGTCACGAATCTCAAATCATTTTACATACACTTGGGATCATGTAGCCCATTTTTGTGTCTCACCCGATCGTTCCCCTTTTAATTTCTTTTGGATTTTTTCTTTTTAAATTTTGTTATTTGTGTTTAGTTCAATTTTATAATTGTCATTTGACTCATTTATATGGTTTAGTATTACTAGAAAAAGATAAGATATATTCCCTTCATCCTCATCAAATAACTTTTTATTTTTCCTTTTCAATTCGTTCCAAAAAAATTCTCTTTCTATTTTTAGACTATACCCCATCTTAATAATACTCAATTTATCCTTACTTTTCACATTTTTGCCACTCTTTACCTCATTTACCCTAATTTTTCACCTTTTTACCTTTTCGTCTTAAAATTTGTGCTCATCCCTCATATGAAGTTATTTGGAGAACACAGAGAGTATAAAATTTTCTAGCTAGCATTTGATATTCATTTCGATAATAATATCATATATATTATATGTATAATATCATTTCTTTTATTTTATAATAAAAATTAATAAAATATTGAATATACTAGTGCTACTACGATAGGAAAGATTAATATTGTGAAAGGATATGAATAGTTTACCACTTTTCTTTTCATGAAATTAAACTGCGACAGAAACATGAGGAAATTAATTATTCCAAATGAATTAACTTTCACTCTTTCTGATTTTTGACATCGATAAAAAAAAATTCTAGTTTACTATTAACGTGAAGGCCGGTATACCATGTCATTCACTCTCTAATCAAAATAATGAATCAAATTACTCTATTCAAGTGCATATTTCATAGTCCACATCATGTATTCCGGCCTCCACCTCAACAATAAATAGAGTTTTTTCATGTCGATGTCAAAAATCAGAAAAAATACTAAGTTCGTGTATTTGTGGGCTAAAAATAAAAGTCATGTTAAATTTCAGAAAATATAAAAAGTTCGTGTATTTACAGGCTAATAACCCTAATTTCTTCAATGTCTATCGCAAGAATGCGTGAACCTTCAGCATTATCTTTAAATTAAAATGGGATTGACTTATTCATTTAACGTGAAAAATGAATAATTATACGTTTATCATCATAATTAATTATTGACGCCGCCGCGTCTCTGCAATAAACATATATTGTCTACGGATAGGGAAGGGACCCAGAATTCAGAATTAACCTGAAAATTCCTACTATAGAAAAGGTATAAAATGAAATGATGTTCGTTTCCTCTATGAATAAATATAGAATTGGAAGTTAAAAAACGGCACATTAAAAAACAAAAAACTTGTGCAGGTCAATTTCAAATAAAGCAGCTATTGTGATGAGGGGTGGACTTTGAATATGCTAAATAGATAACTTCAATATTTATATATGATTAATTCAAACCTAATTAATGTAACGTCCTTGTAGGAACTTGCCTTATAAATAGGGTAAACATGCATGCTTCTCAAACACCACAACACAAACATTAACTAATCTCGTCTCATAATCATAAACCATGAAAACTCCTTCAATCTCAACTCATCTCTCATTCTTTCTTCTCCTCATCTTGTCATGCTCATCCGCAGCTTATGCTGATAGGCAATACAACTTTCTTCAATGTCTCTCCCAAAAAGCCAACAACTACTCTTCCATTTCTGATGATATTTACACTCCTGCAAACTCATCCTACACTTCCATCCTCCTATCCCAAATCCGAAACCTTAGGTTCGCATCGGCATCTACTCCTAAACCGCAAGTCATCATAACCCCAGAGCACGAATCCGAAATCCCACCCGTCGTTCGCTGTGCCAGACTAACTGGTCTGGAGATCAGAACTCGAAGCGGCGGCCATGACATGGAGGGACTGTCTTATGTCTCAAAAGTCCCGTTTGTTGTCATAGATTTGATCAATCTAAGCGAAGTTACAGTCGACGTGGAGGAGAAAACGGCGTGGATCGAAGCAGGTGCAACCACCGGCATTGTATACTACAAGATCGCAGAAAAGAGCCCCACTCTAGGGTTTCCCGGTGCTATTTGCACTACTGTAGGCGTCGGCGGCCACTTCAGCGGAGGAGGCTACGGCGCAATGCTTAGAAAATACGGCCTCGCTGGAGATAACGTCGTCGATGCAAGAATAATCGACGTTCATGGCAGGATTCTCGACAGAAAATCAATGGGCGAGGATTTGTTCTGGGCCATCAGAGGCGCCGGAGGTGCCAGCTTCGGCGTGATCACTGCTTGGAAGGTACAACTGGTCGATGTTCCAAAAACAGTCACTGTTTTCTCAATCGTGAGGAATGTGGAAGAGCAGAACGGCGCTGAACTGTGGCACCGCTGGCAATACGTGGCGCCTAAAGCCGACAAAGATTTGTTCGTCGGAGTTATTGTGTTCAGGGTGAACACGACGGTCCAAGTTAATTTCTTCTCAGTTTTCCAAGGCGGCGCTGACAGATTAGTTTCATATATGCAAGAAATCTTCCCTGAGTTAGGGTTAGTGAGAGAAGACTGCACTGAGATGAGCTGGATCCAATCCACCTTGTTTAGCAACCAAATGCCGATCGATCCACTTGATGCTCTGCTCAACCGGACTCAACCCGGCCTCAGACAGCTCAAAGCCAAGTCGGATTATGTCCGGACACCCATTCCCTTGAACGCGATCGAAGGCATGGTGAGTATGCTACGTGAACCAGAAGCGGACGAGACTATTTACTACATGGTTCCATACGGTGGAAGAATGGATGAAATATCAGAATCATTCACACCGTTTCCTCACAG
This sequence comes from Salvia miltiorrhiza, assembly GCF_028751815.1. Classification (NCBI taxonomy): domain Eukaryota; kingdom Viridiplantae; phylum Streptophyta; class Magnoliopsida; order Lamiales; family Lamiaceae; genus Salvia; species Salvia miltiorrhiza. The sequence continues at coordinate 2,715,480 of NC_080391.1, forward strand.
AGCTGGTGCGCTCTACAAACTTGCTGGCTTAACTTACTGGCAAGACTCCGAGGCTGCAGATGCCGACAGATACATAAGCTGGAGCCGCAAGTATTACGAATACATGACTCCTTATGTCTCAAGCTCTCCCAGGGAAGCGTATTTCAACTACAGAGATCTCGACATCGGAGTGAATAACCCTAATGGGAAGACCAGCTATGCACGAGCCAGCATTTGGGGGAAGCCGTATTTCAAGAATAACTTCGATCGTCTTGTTCGGGTGAAGACAGTTGTTGATCCAACCAATTTCTTCAAGAATGAACAGAGCATTCCGCCGTTGCAAGCGAAGTGGACAAAGAAAGGGAACTAAGATATATTCTGCAGAAACATGCATGAAGTAACCGCCAGTTCTATCTATATATGGCTCTGAGCCTCTGACTATGGTTTTCTGATTGTTCTTTAATTTTATGTTGTTTTCTAGCAATAATAATTGTATATTTGCTATTCATGCAATGTTCATTGTACTAATAAATATTGTTTTTTTCTTTTAATTTGAAGAGATTGTATCTAATAAATTAATTGGTTTGCAGTATATAGAAATATTGTTCTGTTTTGAAATCATGCAATTTTTGAATCTTTCTATTCTTTTATGTCGTCATTTGTCTAATTAAAAAAGGGCTCAAATTATATTATTGTAGGTATATATAGCTGAATTGAATCACCTCTGAGATGTTGGGCTTAATTGATCTCGAGCTTTGTGATTCAATTCATATGGCTTAATTTGGAAGCCTTTATATACTTGATTATCGATTATATGCACAGTATGAATCTAAAGTCAAAACCCTAAAATATTGTTTGATTTAATTAGTATATATAATTTTGGATCGGAATTCGGAAGTCAATTTTTAAAACTTTTTTACACCTGAAAATGTTGGTTGATTTTTTTTCTTCTTAAATTTATATGTATCCATAATCATTATCTTTGATGCTGATCGATGTCAGTTAAATTTCTAAATATTTTGATTAGTTTGACATTGAAAGCTGGTATAGTATGTAACCTCGGTCAAGTTGACTATTCTATTTCTTCATCAATTCGTGGAATTCTTCTTTTCTGCACACGGCATCAATATATACAAAATGATTTGATCCAATTGTCGATTTTCCAAGATGGAATAAGTCAACAGTGTAAATAGATAACGCTGAAAAAAACAATATGAAAAGAGGATATATATATGGAGAAATTAAAAGCCGGTAATTTGGGCTTTTGTAAACACAGCCTCTAAGATTCTCATTATATCACCGTAGTTAAAAAATAATAATGATTATCATTATAATTATATTATTTTACCCCCAAAAACTAATGATACTAATGTATTGGATGGAATAAACCCTAATTAATAATAACAAAATTAGACTCAAACATGCGAAATTGAAATTGAAGAAAAAAATTGTAAAATAAAATAGAAAATATCAAAAGTAAAACATCATGTATGATACACTGAATCTCAAGTACATCTCTCGAGCACCTTCACTTCTTCCCATCCAGCATCACCCAAGCTCGGGACCAATATAACCTCTTCTTAATTTATTTTTTTGTTTTAGGGTTATAGGAGTAAAATATTTTCCCCTTCGTACCTCAAGAATGTATATCACTTTTCGTGGCACGAGTTTTAATAAATGTATGTGAGTGTGTTGTGGGTGAAGAAAAAGACTCACTTTATTATAAATGCACACTCTTGTAAGGCATGCCGAAATGGAAAAAAAATGCATACTCTTGTGAGACGAAATAATAATAATAATAATAATAATAATAATAATAATAATAATAATAATAATAATAATAATAATAATAATAATAATAATAATAATAATAATAATAATGTGTTACTTAGAATTACCCATTATGCACCAAATACGAAATAAATCCCAAGCCTAATCATCAATTCTTAACTCCAAAATGGTATATAGGCCCAACCAACTCACAAATTAGCCCTACTCTTTGTTTTGTCCTCTTCAACCCAACTAACTACTTTCCTTCATCAGCCCACACCACATATGATATGTTGGGCTTAATCTTGTTTACGATTTTATACATTTGAACTTATTGGGCTTAACTCCAGGCAGAAAAGATAACAAGTGTTTTGGGCTCAAAACTTAGTGGAGTATTTTTTAGTTATTAAAACCATTTGGGCTTAATGGTTAAATAGTAAGTGGTAATTGGGCCAAAAATTCTTTCTGTCAAGTAACCATAATGCACTTTCTTTTTAAAACATAAAGCCCAAGATACCTTCCCACGTGACTTACGGAGAAAATAAATCATAGTAATATTTTTTTGAGCACTAAAATGCTAAATTATGTGACTTATCCCAAAAATATCTTAAATTTTCAATAATATATACTGTAAAAATACTCAAACTATTACCATTGTACAAAAAAAATCCTCACTGTCATAATTATGCAATTTTAAAACAAGTCAATACTCAATAGTTTAGGATTTAATTCAGTAATTGCCTCTTTTTTTTGGATTAAATACATCATAATAATCCATATGCTTCAATAAAATTTTAAGAAAATTTTAGCTGGTTTATAAAAAAAAGATTTGACTGCCAAGATAATTTTCTTTTATTGAGTGGCTAAAACATTATCTATAAACTTTTCGTTACGACATATATGATCAAATTTTGAATTTATGTGATATATTTACAAGATATTATATTATATCATACGAGAGAATGGGTACAGAGTTTACTTTAAACACCTCACACATACCGATAACTTATGGAATGAGATTCAGTGTACCACACTTTATGTCCCACTTTGTGTTCCACTTTCAATTTTATTTATTTTCTTATATATTTTTTCTTCAATTTCAACTTTATATACTTTAGTTTAATTTTGTGATTATTAACTAGGGTTTATTCCATCAATCTAGGGTATATAATTATTTTTTATCATTTAATTTCACTTTTATTAGTTAATAATAGGTTGATAAATTCAAAGTCATGGTATATACTTTTTAAAAAATTTAATTTTTTAAAATAAAAATTAAATATAATTCATAGTATCATAATAAATTTTATTTTTATAAAAACTATTTTTAAAATAATAGATATAAGAATGGGACACAGTGGCACACATAAAATTGTGGAACACTGGATCTCATCCCATAACTTATAGCTTCTCACTCTATATTATGTACAACATATTAAATAACTATGAAATTAATTTAATAAATATTAGTGTTGGCGGAAATTAAAACAAGAACGTGAGGATGGGTATCGGCGTATTGTCAGCAGCGAGATTTTAGGAGCTGGTTTTTAGATGCAAAAATTTAGCTCGTTTCCAGTTTCTCTTCGACCTCTTGTGGTCTCTTTTCTGATGGTGAGGGTCTCAGACTTTTTATATTTTGTTGTGTGTTTTTGCTGTATGTGATTCGGGGCTTTTGGCATCTCTGGTGCCGGTTCCCCATATTTAATAAATGTTCTTTTTCCGCTAAAAAAATAAATTAATAAATATTAGTCCCTATATTTCATTTTAATTGGCTCATTTTTTTAACACGAAAATTAAAAGGCTCACTTTTTTTTAACACGAAGATTAAAAACTTGCCTTTTAAAAAGAAAGTGGTGTGGTTCACATCAATTAAGTATATTTTTTTAATCAAAATAAAAATAAGTCTATTCTAGTGAGACGTCCCGAAGAGAAAAACGAACCTATAAAGTGGACGGGTGGACGGGAGAGCATATCAGATTATTTCCAATTAATGTGTGACGTACAAATTACATATTTTGTCATCTACTACATCGACAACAACGGTAGGTGCAAGTGACATTTTTAAACCTTTCTTCAACAAATGGTCTAATTAAGTGACTCGGAACTGACCCAGAACCCAGACAGTTTGAAAAACCCAGTAGCTCATTCCAAGTAGACTGCTGCGGAAATACTATAATACTAACACTGCCTGAAATGAAACTTAATTTGGTTCAAAAAAATTTAATAATGAAATTTAAGAAAATCGAACTACGTTCTCAACAAACTTCAAATAAGGCTGCTCATTGCATGGTCTTATAAATAGAACATTCCATCTCAACTCAAAACACAAACCACCATCTTCCACAAAAAACCATAAACCATGAAGAATATTCCTTCCATCTCAACTCTCTCACTCACTCTTCTTCTCATCTTCTCATGCGCATCTGCAGCAGAAGCAGCTTCTGCTGCCGATGCGCATGAGCATTTCCTGGAATGCCTCTCCCACGAATCCATGAACAACACCTACTACGACAACGACGTTCACCCCACAAACAGTGCATCCTTCGCCTCCGTTCTCGAATTCTCCATCAGAAACCTGAGGTTCGCGTCGGAATCTACGCCGAAGCCGCAGGTGATCATAACCCCGGAGCACGAATCCCAGATCCCGCCGGTCATCTACTGCGCCAGAAAGACCGACACGGAGATCAGAGTCCGGAGCGGCGGCCACGACTTGGAGGGGCTGTCGTACGTCTCCCAGAACCGGTTCGTGATCATCGATTTGATCAATCTCAGCGAGATCAGAATCAATGTGGAAGAGAAAACCGCGTGGGTCGAATCCGGCGCCACGCTCGGCTCTTTATACTACAGGATAGCGGAGAAGAGCTCCACCCTCGCATACCCCGCCGGCCTCTGCCCGACCGTCGGCATCGGCGGGCAGTTCAGCGGGGGCGGCGAGGGCACATTGCTCAGGAAGTACGGCCTCGCCGCCGACAACATCATCGACGCCAGAATCGTCGACGTCGAGGGCAGGATCCTCGACAGGAAGTCGATGGGGGAGGATCTCTTCTGGGCCATCCGCGGCGGCGGCGGCGCCAGCTTCGGCGTGATCGTCTCCTGGAAAATCCAGCTGGTCGACGTGCCGGAAAAGGTCACCGTCTTCACCGTGAACAGGGCGTTGGAGCAGAACGCGACGCAGTTGATTCAACGGTGGCAGGAGGTGGCGCCGGAGCTCGACCGGGATCTGTTCATCGGAATATTCTTCTTCGGGCTGAGCTCCGCCGTGACCGGGGCCAACCCCACCATCCTCGCCTCCTTCTTCTCCCTTTTCCTCGGCGACGTCGACAGGCTACTCCCGATGCTGGAAGAGAAATTCCCGGAGCTGGGCGTTACAAGAAAAGACTGCGCCGAGATGAGCTGGGTCGAGTCCACCTTATACTTCGCCGCCGCCCCCATCATCCCGCCGCCGGAGCCGCTGCCGCTCGAGTTTCTCCTGAACCGGACCCAACCCGGTCTGAGGCTCCTCAAGATGAAATCCGACTACGCCGTGAAACCTATCTCCGCGGAGGCGCTTGAAGGTCTCTACACGATGATGTACGATTCGGAGGCGGCGGAGTCCTTCGAGCTCATGCTCCCATACGGCGGCAGAATGTCGGAGATTCCGGAATCCGCCATTCCTTTCCCCCACAGGAAAGCTTACATGTTCAAAGTCGCGCTCACGGTGGCGTGGAAAGACAGCCTAGCGCAGGATTCCGACAAGTACATAAGCTGGAGCAGAAGGTACCACAGTTACATGACTCCATACGTCTCCATGAATCCGAGAGCGACGTATTTCAACAACAGAGATCTCGACATCGGAGTGAACAACGCCGACGGCAACACGAGCTACGCGCAGGCGAGCGTTTGGGGCGTCAAGTATTTCGGCGACAACTTCGATCGTCTTGTTCGGGTGAAAGGCGAGGTGGATCCGCACAATTTTTTCAAGAATGAACAGAGCATTCCACCGTGCGGCAAGAAAGAAGATTGAGATAGATATATTATTCTTCCGACAGCATCATCGCCCACTTGATCGATTTCGATTTCATTAAGGTGGCGTAGTAATTAATTACACGATGTTAGTTATTATTTTCCCGGCAATAATGTTTTAATTTATTTACTCCTTTTTTTTTTTGCACTAATTGAAAGTTGTTCTACTTTTTGAGTGGATGTAATGAGAAATTGAGAGTGCAAGATATTTGTGAATGAAATGTTATTTTACGTGGCATTCCACGTATTCTCTCCGTCTCACGAATTTTGATGCATATTTCTTTTGAGTAATGCTAAACAGCCACATTGTGACCATCCACAATTTATCTAAATAAAAAATAATTTAACTTAGTTTTTAAAATAAAAATATTATTTAGTTATTTTATCATATTCTCTATATTGTAGTTATTTTTTTGCAATTTTTTGGTAATTTTTTATTTTTATTAAAAAATAAATTAAAAATAAAAAATGCAAAAAAAATTAAAAATTAAAAAAATAAGTACAATGTAGAGAATATAATAAAATAACTAAATCCTATTTTTATTTAAAAAAAATTAAATAAATCAAGATTTTCTTTATTATAATAGTTTGTGGGTGGCTACAATGTGGCTGCATAGATTTATTGATTTCTTTTTTGGGTTGTCCAGCTAATCTTGATGCATTTCTAAATATAATGTAATAATTAGCTAAAAAATAAGGGTTAATTATCACTTTTCTACTTTATTACCTGCACACTTAAAACACTAATCTACAACTCCTTAATTCTCGTGCCGAAAATAAACATGCATCAAGATTCGTGGGACGGAGGGATCGGAGTATTACTTTTGATGTCTCATGAACGTTATCTGATTTTATTGAATATGTATACACTAAATATATTAAATTATATATTAGTATATATTTATACGAATATATTAATTTATTTATTAAATATTACACTAAAGGTATTTGATATAATAGGATATTAATTATGTGAGTTTAGACTAGGAGTAATCTAATAGAAAATTTGGACGATGCATGCTATGTATTTATATCAATACAAGACAAGTGATTTGTATTAATATTATGAGTTTAGATTGTGAGTAATATATAGAAAATTCCGACTATATTGTTTAATTACATATATATTTATAAGAATATATTAATTTATTATATCACACTAAATGTACTTGATATAATAGACTATTATATGAGTTTAGGTTCGAAATTAATGATCTAACAGAAAATTTGGGTCATGCTATATTATAGGATTAATGCTATTTGTATTAATATAAAACGTGTTATTTGATATGATAGAGTATTATGTGAGCTTAGATAGGAGTAATAATGGCTATATTGTTTAAAGTTTGTGTCAAAGTTGCGGGGGAGCTACCCAGTCTTGACTTTCTTCTTTAATAATTTCCTTTCATCAAGTTTGATTTTTAATTTGTTTTGATTCATATGTTTTAATCGTTAGACTTGGCTCAAAGAAGTGAGCATAATATTATCCTTATCGGCTATTTCCTCCTAGTCTGATGAATGTAAAGAACACGTGGATATGTATGTTTAACAGACTAAAAATCAAAATGTAAAGGACACGTGGATAGGTATGTTTAACAGACTAAAAATAACCAAGTATCATGTTAGAAATAAACGTTCATATCTGATTCACGTAAGTAATAAGTCAAGCTCACTTTGCCCATCCAATATTTTGAGCCTAAGCTCGTATGCTCTTAATATTTTCCAATGAGAAAAAATGGGCCATTATTAAAGTGAACATGTGGATCCCTCTCAGTCTTTGATCATTAAAGCATTTTAGTTTTATCTCTCCTCATTAAATAATTAAGTGAGGCAGCTCTACTTAGTTTCCGAGCTCCATTTTTTCGATACATTATTAATGAGACGTAATTAATATTTTAATTAATATTAATTAAATTATAATTTGATATGTTTATGATATATTAGAATTTATAAAAATACATATTTTCATATTAAAATTAGATTTATTAGCATCAATAATATTAAGCTGATGATGCATCTTTTGATGTAATTAATCATCTATCAGCATTCAGCAAACAGAAGGAATGTTTGAGATCTATTAAATAAAAAAATGTCCTGTTCTATAATATAATACTCTCTCTGTCCCATGAAACATGACACAGTTCTTTTCGGCACGAGAATTAAGAAATTGGTATTTTGTGTGTTTAGTGTGGTAGGTGAAAAAATGAAAATGTGAATAAAGAGTAATTTTTTTGCTATTTTTAGAAACGTGTCATATTTTGTGGGACAAATCAAAAAGAAAACTGTGTGATGCTACGTGGGACGGAGGGAGTACTATGAATAATGTAACAAGGGAAATTATATAAGCTTCCAAAAGTACAAAAATAAATATTAAATGAAATTATTTAACAATATCATGTTAACCGATGACATTAGGGGTGGAAAATCGGGTACCCGCGGGTACCCTACCCGCAAAATGCGGGTACCCGCGGGACGAAAACTGTCGAAAACGGCACCCTCACCCGACCCTCTTCCCCGATGCGGGTACCCGAATACTCGCAGCGGATACCCGCTGCGGGTATGAGGGTACCCTCACAGTCCCGCGATTTTTTTTTTAATTGTAATTTTGCGGGTTTTTTGTCCCGCTGGAGGGTATTTCGTCCCGCGAGAGGGTATTTTGTCCCGCATTTCACAAAAAAAATTGAAAATATCCTTTCTATTTCATCGATTATCCATAAAAATTAGGGCTAGGAGGAGTTTTGGGGATTTGGGGGTTAATTCCTAAAAGTAAAATCTAATAAAATTATTTAATTTTAATTTTATAATGTTATTTGCGGGTATCCGCGGGTATACCCGAGGGTACCCTCTACCCGCAATTTTTGAGGATGCGATACCCGCACCCGACCCTCCACCCGAATTTTGCGGGTATCGGGTACCCGATACCCGCGCGGGTATTGGAACGGGTGAGGGTATACCCGATACCCGCAACCCGATTTTCCACCCCTAGATGACAAGATTGATTTCAACATATTACGAGCGGAAAAGTTTGTATTTAGTCGTCACCCTTCTCAATATATATTTATGATATGTGATTTCATTAATTTGAAATATTGATATAATTTTTAGAAGTTTCCTCTACAAACTATTTATTACTTCCTCCGTTACTTATATTCATGCATACTTTCATTTTTGGTACGTTTATAAAATTTATAAATATTTTATTTTTGGACACTATAATACACATAATTTTTACAATTTTATTTTTGCAATTTATATTTATTTACCTACTATTTGCTGGAATGAGATTCAGTGTACCACACTTATGTCCCACTCTGTGTCCCACTTTCAATTTTATTTATTTTCTTATATATTTTTTCTTCAATTTCAACTTTATATGCTTTAGTTTAATTTTGTGATTATTAACTAGAGTTTATTCCATCAATTTAGGGTATATAATTATTTTTTATCATTTAATTTCACTTTTATTATCTAATAATAGGTTGATAAATTTAAAGTCATGGTATATATATTTTTAAAAATCTAATTTTTTAAAATAAAAATTAAATATAATTCATAGTATCATAATAAATTTTATTTTTATAAAAAATATTTTTAAAATAATAGATATAAGCATGGGACACAGTGACACACATAAAATTGTGGGACATTGGATATATCCCCTATTTGCTTAGCAATACCGCTTACGAGTTACATATTCAACAGAGAAGCTGATTAAGAGTAATGATTTTCAACGAAAGATAAAATGTCAATCGTGCCACCTATCGAAATCAAAATAAAACAACGAATCATGACTTTCATGTTCAAAAGTTCAACAAATTGATATCAACAATTTTTTTTTTTTTTTTTGTCAAAGAGAGACTAATCTTTGACTATATCTGGAGAATGGTCATGCATAATCATTAGCATTTATTTATTATATCCATTACCTTTAGTCATCTAAATGCAAAGTGCAATGCATGGTATACTTAAACCGTAAAATCAATACCTCTTAAAAATAATATTTTCACTCTGAGTCTTTCCCAGCACAGATGAAGTCAAAATTAAGAGTATATATCTTGATTTAATTTAAAGTATATTCAAGCATGACTTTTAAGACTGGTTAATTTGTCCAACTGGGTTAGCTGCAAAAATATAATCAACCTCTTTATCCATTGGATCGGTATAATCAATCTGCAAAAAAAGTATATTCAAGCATGACTAGGACATCTATCTTTTAGTAAACTTCAGCTTATGTCTAGAGTTTTATCTCTTTCAGATTGTGAAAACTCCATTTGTGAAGTGTGTCCTTTAGCCAAACAAAAGCGTTTGCCATTTCCAGAATCTCATCATGTATCCAATGCTATTTTTGATTTAATACATTGCGACGTTTGGGGTCCTTATCATACTCCCACTACTCGAGGATATGTTTATTTCTTGACTATTGTGGATGACTATTCTAGATTTGTTAGGACATTCCTCATGAAACATAAATATGATGTTAAAACCATACTTACACAGTTCTTCCACACTGTCCAAACACAATTTGGGAAAATTATAAAGATACTTAGGTGTGACAATGGACCTGAATTTAATCTTGGGGAACTTTATTCTAAGTTTGGAACTGTTATTCATCACTCATGTATATCCACTCCCCAACAAAATGCAAGGGTAGAAAGAAAACATATCAACACTTATTGAATGTTGCTAGGAGTCTTCTTTTTCAGTCACACTTACCTATATTAGTTTTTGGGGGGATTGCATACATACAGTGATACAGCTTCCTACCTCATAAATAGAATACCTTCCTCAGTTCTTCCACAACATCTAACTCCTTTTGAAATGCTCTTTGGGAAACCACCCTCTTACTCGCACTTAAGAGTTTTTGGATGTCTTTGTTTTGTCTCAACTTTAACAGAAATAGGTCCAAATTCTCACCTAGAGCAGTCAAGTGTCTCTTCTTGGGATATCCATCGGGTTACAAAGGGTATAAGGTGTTGAATCTGGACACTCTTCAAGTTAGTGTAAGTAGGGATGTTGTGTTCCATGAAAGTGTTTTTCCTTACTCTCTCACCTTCCTACTTCATCTTTTCCGGATCCACAGTTCACTTTCCCAAAGGAGCCTGCTGATCATTTCTCCTCTATTCCTGTCTCTATAGCAGATACTTTTTTTGCTCCTGAACCTGATATGTTTTCTTCACCTTCTGAAAATGTCACAGACACTACATCTAATGTTCCTGCTCCTTCTAATCCACCTTCACTTCCTGTTACCAAGTCAAGTAGGGTTAGTAAGCCTCCTGCTTACTTATCAGACTATATATGTAATGCAGTGGCTTGCTCACCTTATCATCTTCATAAATACATATCATACTCTAAACTTTCTTCTCCATATTTTCGTTTTATCTGCTCTCTTTCCTCTATCCCTGAACCTTCTAGGTTTCAACAAGCCTCACTGTACGCTGAATGGAGAGAAGCAATGCAGGTTGAGTTAAATGCCCTTCTTAAGAATGACACCTGGTATGTTACCTTGTTGCCTCTTGATAAACTTGCTATTGGATGCAAATGGGTCTTCCGCATCAAGTTCTTTGCCGATGGTACACTTGACAGGTATAAAGCACGACTTGTGGCCAAAGGTTATAAACAGCAAGCAGGTGTTGACTTCCTTGACACTTTTAGTCCAGTGGCTAAGCTAGTGATTGTTAAGGTGATGTTATCTTTAGCTGCAGTTTGTGGTTGGTCTCTCACTCATTTATATATAAACAATGCTTTCCTCTATGGTGAACTTTCTGAAGATATTTACATGGAGCTCCCTCCAGGCTTGCTTGATCCAGCGGGGCAACCGTACCCTCCTGGCTCTATTTGCAAGTTATATGGGCTCAAACAAGCCTTTCGCCAGTGGTATCTAAAGTTTTCTGAGGTTTTAGGTGCCTTTGGACTTGTTCAATCTGCCTGCGATCACTCTTTCTTCTTCAAGAAAGATGGTGCAAAATTTCTTGGCTTAGTTGTTTATGTTGATGACATTTTTCTTGCTAGCAATGATGACACCATGGTGGCTGATTTTAAAGCTTTTCTGAGTAAGGCTTTTAAGTACAAAGATTTGGGTAAACCAGCTTACTTTCTTGGTCTTGAAATTTCCCGTAACACAGAGGGTATCTACCTATGCCAAAGAAAGTATGTTTTGGATCTTCTTAAAGACAGTGGTCTTCTAAATTGCAGACCTTCTTCTGCTCCCATGGAATCAGGGAAGCACCTCTCTTTGGATGAAGGACCACCACTGTCAGATCCTTCTTCATATAGGCGACTCATTGGTCGACTGTTGTATCTTTGTTTTACTCGGCCGGATATTACCTTTGCGGTTCATAATTTGAGTCAATTTGTTTCGAAACCTTGTGAAGGTCACTATGCTGCAGCTGAGCGTGTCTTAAAATATCTCAAGGGAACCATTGGACACGGTCTCTTCTTTGCAAAGGATTCTAAACTCTCTGTTTCAGCCTTCTCCGACGCGGATTGGGCTTCATGTCCTACCACCAGACGATCTGTCACTGGTTTTGCCGTTTTTCTTGGATCATCTCTTGTCTCTTGGAAATCTAAAAAGCAACACACCATTTCTCGTTCTTCAGCCGAGGCAGAATACCGTGCCATGGCACAAGTCAGTTGCGAAGTTGCATGGATTCGCAACCTCTTATTGGATTTTGGTATTGAACAAAAACAAGCTTCTCCCCTATATTGTGATAATCAGGCTGCTGTCTACATATGTAGCAACCCCGTTTTTCATAAACGCACCAAACACATTGAGATCGACTGTCACACTGTTCGTGAGAAATTTCAACAAGGGATTGTGCAACCTCTACATGTCAAGAACACGTTGCAGTTGGCCGATGTTTTGACAAAGGCTCTACCTGCTCCTTCTCTGCGTAGCATCATGTCCAAGATGGGCTTTACTAGTATCTTCGCTTCATCTTGAGAGGGCGTATTAAATATAAAGAACTTTATTATGCATGAATATGTAGGTGCATGGGTATCTTTTCTGTTAACATCTTTTTATCCTACCTGGCACCATGCGTCTAGTATGTGAGTGTTTGCTGTTTTTGTACGCAGCAAGTTAGCTTAGATCTATATATATATATATATATATATATATATATATATAGATCCCTCTTTGTAATCATCTTCTTTAATGAGAAATATAACACCCTTTCTTCCTATTTAATCGCTTTCGTATCTTTAACAGAAATTAATGATCTAGCAGAAAATTTGGGTCATGCTATATTATAGGATTAATGCTATTTGTATTAATACAAAACGTGTTATTTGATATGATAGAGAATTATGTGAGAGTAATTTAATAGAAAATTTGAGCGATTGTATAAAATTTGTGTTAGTGTTGAGGGGGAGCTACTCAATCTTGACTTTCTTCTTTAATAATTAATTTTCTTTCATTAAGTTTGATTTTTTGCCTTGATATCATATGTTTTATTCGTTAGACTTGACCCGAAGAAGTGAGCATAATATTGCCCTCATCAGCTATTCCCTTCTAATCTGATATGAATGTAAGGAACACGTGGATGTATGTCTAGCAAACTAAAAATAATCCCCGAATCTACAGAAATGCAACTTATAACCAAATACGTTCATGTCAGATTCACGTAAGTAATAAGTCAAGCTCACTTTGCCCATCCCATATAATTTTGAGCCTAAGCTCGTATACTCTTAATATTTTCCAATGAGAAAAAATGGGCCATTATTAAAGTGAACATGTGGATCCCCCAGTCTTTGATCATTAATTAAAGCATTTTTAGTTTTATCTCTCCTCATTAAATAATTAAGTGAGGCAGCTCCACTTAGTTTCCGAGCTTCATTTTTTTGATACATTATTAATAATGAGACGGAATGAGTAATTGATATTTTAATTAATATTAATTAAATTATAATTTGATATGTTTATGATATATTAGAATTTATAAGAATACATTTATATTTTTATATTAACATTAGATTTATTAGCATCAATAATAATGCTTGTCAAAATTTCCGATAGTACACTCATGACTCCTATTAAGCTGATGCATCTTTTGATGTATCTATCAGCATTCAGCATTCAGCAAACAGAAAGAATGTTTGAAAAAAACAAAATACTAGAATTGACGTTATTATGCAATCATTATCTTTTATGTGTATTGGATAAATTGACGTTATTATGCAATACATTTAAACCATACAAAATTGTTAAATGATCACCTTAAAAACCATGAGATTGGAAAATCAAGTGAGACACACCTATAAATTAAAAGAGATAGTTAAATTTTATCTTATGACCTTTTAACCTCAAAATTACCTATTTTGTCACATGAATCATCTCAAAAGCATAGAATTAAAGAATTTTTAGTAGCTTATGATAACATGATGATAATTAATTTCAGCAATCTACAGCTTGGAGTAATTTCACACTAACATCATGATAATATATCACACAGTTGGACCCATATAAAAATATCTAGGACAATCGACAAAATACAAACATAAAATAACACGACAATATATATATATATATATATTTTTTTTTTAACATTTGACACAAAAAAAAATGTTTACCATTTTTCTTTCCTTATTTTCACTTCAAAGATGGATAATATATATTATCCATCCATGTTTGAGTGGATAATATTATCCATCCTTAAAATGAAATAAGGAAGGAAAAATGGTGAATATCTCTTTTATGTGTCAAATATTAAAAAAGAAAAAAAAATATTTTAAGACCTAAATTTTTGTTATCCATTTTTTTCCATGGATAAATTTATCCATCAAAGTAAACGCAACCTTAAAATTAATATTTTCACTCTCGAGTCATTCCCAGCATCAGATGAGTCAAAATTAAGAGTATATATCTCGATTTAATTTAAAGTATATTCAAGCATGACTTTTAAGACCGGCTGCAAAAATATAATCAATCTCTGTATCCATTGGACCGGTATAAAAATGGCGTCTGAATTATATGTATTAATTCAAAGATGGCAATTCAAACTAGATGGATCGTTATTTTACAACATGATTTTGTTCAAAGTTCTGATATAAATTGATATTCTGCAATATATTTGTAATATAAATATATTATTGTGAGGCGTTTGATTTGGTGGATGTGATAGATATGATTAATAAGATTAAATAGGTGATTAAATAATTCACCCAACTTTAGAGTGATAAACAATCACTCATTTGAGTGATTAGATGCGGGTCGAGTTATCAATCACGGGCTCAATCGTGTAAATCAAAACTTGAGGTGAATTATTTTATCAATCATGTCTTATCACTCAAATCAATTAAACACCTCCTTCAAGTATAAGTTTGACGTCAAGTCTTATTCAGTTTCTTTTTCTTTTTGAATTACAAGAGCTATCTATATGGAGTATTATATAATCAAATAAGTCACTACACAACATACATGCAGACCTCTACACCACATAAAAGTGAGAAACATACTACATCTCAATTAAATATATCACACCTTATCGCATACCGCGAACTAAATGTTCCCTTGAAGTATAAGTTTGACATCAAATCTTAATCAATTTTTTTTAATTACAAGAGCTATCTATATATATTGATCATTATATAATTAAATAAGACACTAGATCGTGTATATGCGGACCTTTACATCACACAAAAGTAAGATATATACTACACCGTATACAGATGAGAAATATACTATACTGCATGCAAGCAGGATTACCACACAAAAGTGAGAAATATACTATATCGCATGCATGTGAGATCACTACACCACATGAGAAATATACTACGTTACACGCCAGGCGAAATCACAACACCATATGAAATTAAATCCAAGAATTTTTATAACAAATAGTCTTTAAATATCTCAATTTTATCACTTGATTTAAGTCTAGCTCATAGACGTAATCATTTTTATTGGTGAAATAGTTTCACACATTTTTATAATGATCTCGAACGCAGCTAGTTGGACTTGGACTTACCAAGTTACCGGAAAAGAGTAGGAAGTGCATTGAATAGAATAATTTATAGTAGTAATAATTTATAGTAATAATTTATAATGCTTAGTATGGATAAAAAAAACAAAACTCACGAGCCACCCAATTTGAAATGATATGTGTCTCAGACAGCGCTTTTTTTTTTGTCGGAATCTCATATACGTACAACTTTGACAGAATAGTGGTTTGAAACTTTGAATGCAGCATATTTTTAAAACAATAAAAGCTAATTAAGGATCAAATTTTTGCTAAATAAATGTACTTTATATAGTTAATTCGTGGTACTTTAGATATATGCATAATACTTTACCCTAATTTACTAATCAATATATTCTTTTATAAGGATAAAAATTAAATGATGAGTTGGGTATGGAGTTTAGTACATATATACTCATTGAATTTCTTATTCCCTGTGCGTACATATATTTATATTAACAAGGAGGAAATTTTTGGAGGCAGAATTAATAAGAGTATAATTATATATATTTGTATATTGAAATTCTCTGAATATTTGGATTTCAATTTTTTGGTCTCTAGAAATGAATTATGTAGTAACTTATCGATGGATCGATTCATAATAATAATTGCATATAATAATTATAATTATGTAAATAGCCTAAGATTATTATTATAGTATTAATTAACGAAACATCTAATTACATTGGTTAATATCATAATCATATTAATTATGTAAATTACTGTCAATTATGTGTTGCTTCTGTCCCAAAAAGAAAGAAAGACCTGATTGTAAGAAATTAAGTACTTTAGCAGTTCAGTTGGATCAACTTCGATTATAGGGATCTATACGTGATAAGGGCCTCTATGTAAGGGGTTTATTTGATACTTAACCCTTGTAAATTTATTTATATTTATTATGCATAATATAACTTTATCTTATATCACAAATTTTACGCATTTTCTCCTGTGAAATTGAATGTATAAGTGAAACGGATCAGGCCTAGACTAGGGCATGGGTCGAGATGAATTTGGTCGGATAATTCAAAGTAATTATTGTTGTGATGAGAAGTAATAATCAGTCATGAAGAAAAGTAATATTTTGAAACATTACCTTTTTTATATTAATAATTATTTTTTATAATAATAATTTCTTTATATCATAAAAGTAAAAGGATCATAATACAAACTTTGAGTAGATCTTTTAAATTACGTGCCTATATTAAATTAAATTATGTACCTATTAATTGAATTATGCGCCTAGTAAATTGAATTATGAGCCTATTTTATTATTTATGCGCGTCTATTATTGATGCGCTCGAGATTATTTATATTATATGCTCGCAATAGTAATTTTGTTTAATATAATTGCGCTTGGAATATAAATTTATGCTACCGTGATTTGTAAAAATGACGTGAATTTGTGAATTATATATATGAAATGCTATTTATATTTTTATTATAATGTTTTTGTATTTGTGTTGTGGTAATTGCTCATGAAATATAGTGTAGATAATTTAACAAATAGGAATATGTGATAGAAATGTTTAAAAATTTGAGTACTTTCATATATTACCACTTTTATCTTCATATTTTTCATTAAAACCCGCATGTGATGTGATCATGAAAATAAAATATTACCACTATTCATGTGAATCACAATTAAATATCATATTCTTTTAAGCTAATAAAATATCATATTATACACTATTTTCTTACTCCAAAGACCGAGATTATTCATCTTGTTTTTTACTAATCTTGCATCTCGATTCACTTGAAACACTTACACAATTAACAATGGAGATCAAAAGTTGCTTTTAAATAAATAATCTCGTTATACATAATTAACTATCTAGTTCAGACAAGACTTTTCTGGGATCAGTTACAAAAAAAAAAAAAAAAGTATCATATATTAGTTTTTTGTTTTTTAAAAAACCTTCAAAGAAAGCCGCCCATGGCGACGGCGACGAAAATCTCAATCACCACTTGATTTCTTATTCTTTATCCTTATAAATACAACGCAGTATTTTATCTTAAGCTTCAGACATAAGTCGATTTCTCAAAAAAGAAGTCGGTTTTCTTTCAACATGAAGAATCTTTCCATCTCCTCTCTCACTCTCACTCTCACTCTCGTCATCTTCTTCATCTTTTCCTTCTCGCCGGCAGCCTCCGCCGACGGCCACAAACATTTCCTCGAATGTCTGTCGGAGAAATTCGACGACGACTCCTCGTTTTCCGACGTCGTCTACACCAAAGCCAACTCATCCTACACTTCCATCTTGCAAGCCGCCATTTGGAACCTGAGATTCACCACAGAATCCACGCCGAAGCCGCAGGTGATCATAACCCCGGACGAGGAATCTCAGATCCCGCCGGTCATTCTCTGCGCTAAGCAAACCGGCCTCGAGATAAGAACTCGCAGCGGCGGCCACGACATGGAGGGATTATCGTCTAGATCGCCGGTCCCGTTCGTGATCATCGATTTGATCAATCTCAGCAGAGTCACGGTCGACGCCGACGCCAAGACCGCGTGGCTCGCCGCCGGCGCGACGCTCGGCGCGCTGTACTACCACATCTCGGAGAAGAGCCTGCTCCTCGGATTCCCGGCGGGGTTCTGCCCGACGGTCGGCTCCGGCGGCCACTTCAGCGGCGGAGGCGACGGCACGATGGTGCGGAAGTACGGCATGGCCGCCGACAACATCATCGACGCGAGAATAGTCGACGCCAGCGGCAGGATCCTCGACCGGGAATCCATGGGGGAGGATCTCTTCTGGGCGATCAGGGGCGGCGGCGGCGCCAGCTTCGGCGTGATCACCGCCTGGAAGGTGCAGCTCGTCGATGTTCCGGAAACCGTCACTGTCTTCCAACTGACGAAAACGCTGGAGCAGAACGCGACGGATCTCGTGCACAAGTGGCAATCCGTCGCGCCCCACGCTGACGAAAATCTTTTCGTCGGTATTCTACTAAACAGAGTGGGCGCGACGGTTTCCGCCAACTTCTTCTCTCTCTATCTGGGGGTAGCGGACAATCTGGTTGCACTTATGCAGGGAAACTTTCCCGGAGCTCGGCCTGGCGCGAGAGGCCTGCGCGGAGATGAGCTGGATCGACTCCGTCGTCAGCTTCGGCCGGTTCACCTCCGCGCTGCCTCTCGCGCTCGAAACGCCGGCGGATTTGCTGTTCAGGCACGACCCGAATCTCAGGTTCCTGAAAATGAAATCCGACTTCGTGCAGACGCCCTTACCAAAAGAAGGAATCGACGGTTTGTTGAATCTATTATTCGCGCCGGAGGCGGAGGCCGGGCTGATCGCCTTAATCCCACACGGCGGGAGAACGGCGGAGATTCCGGAATCTTCGATTCCGTTTCCGCACAGGGCGGGAAACTTGTTCAAAGTCGAAACGATTGTATACTGGCAAGACAATGAAAATGCGGAGAGATACCTCGACTGGGTGAGGGGTTATTACAATTACATGACTCCTTACGCTTCGAAATCTCCGCGATCTGCGTATATCAACTACAGAGATCTCGACCTCGGGGTGAACAACGCGTTGGGGAAGACGAGCTACGCGGAGGCGAGCGTTTGGGGGAGGAGGTACTACAAGAGCAATTTCGATCGTCTTGTTCTGGTGAAGACCATGGTTGATCCGGAGAATTTCTTCAGATTCGAACAGAGCATCCCGCCGGTGCACTCGTGGTCGAGCAACAGTGGTGTGTGTCCGATTTGAATAAAGCCATTGTTATAAAGAATAACAAGTTGGTTTACATGATACCTCAAAAAACAAAAAAAAAACAAAGTTGGTTTTCATGTTTGGTTTTGTGTAGTTCTATGTTCTTCCTGTTTCGTGCTGCGTTGATTCGATGTCAAAATGTAAAATTATACGTTTTGATTTTTTTTAATTTTTTTTTTTGAAGGAGTATGTTATCAACTTTTCGTTCGTGATCACTGATATTCATAATGTAATGAGATAAAAGAAAGAGTTTTACCAATTAAATTGTTATTCATGTTTACAATTTATAGTAGATCTTTTGTTATTGATTTAATACAACACAGGCCCGGGCATCGTAAGAATATATTATTAACAAAAATTCAGAGACGTACTGTGGGGTTCTCGGTGAGCTGCAGGGAGGACTGGTTGGTGGCCAGAGAGGCGAGGCTCCCGTCTGTGGTGACAGCAGCTGCTGCACCGTCGACTAATGACATTTGTGTAGGTTGGCATGATATTCCGGAGGGATGGGTGAGATGCGGTGTCGACGCAGCGTTCTTTGCTCAGGATCGTTCCATGGGAATTGGCATAGTGGTGAGAAACCATGCAGGTGATTTCATGGTGGGGAAGACGATTAAGCTCCCGGGCAGTAGGGATGTGGCTGAGGGTGAACTGCTGGGCATCAAAGAAGCCCTCTCTTGGCTCAAGTCCCTTGGTTTCACGCGTGGCTGGATTGACTGTGATAGCAAGATTGCTTGCGATGCCGTGGCGCAGAGTGAACGGAGCTATAATGAGAGAGGAGTTATTGCCGATTACTGTCGTCGCCAACTGTTATCAATGCCGGATATTCGTATTTGTAAGGTTCGTCGTACTCAAAATGCTATAGCTCATTGCTTAGCTAAAGCCGCGAGAGATTTTGCTACGTTTCATGTTTGGAATGAACCCCCGTTGTTTGTGGAGGGTCATCTCCATGCTCCATGTTCGTGTGGTTGAATAAAATCTCTCCTTTCCTTCAAAAAAAAAAAAACAAAAATTCAGATATTTGTAAGTATTTGTTTATTTTAGAAGGAGCCCATCCTAAATATATTTCAAAATTTGGTGGGATTATGGATAGTTATTGCAAACGGAAACTACTTGGGTTAAGTTGTAATAGGCCCAAATTAAAAAATGTGCGTGGATGTGACAACCAAATATGAAATAGCCCACTAGGGAAAATAATACTAGAATTAATTAAAAAAAAAAATTATTGACGAAATGGGATGCGGCTTCCACGAAATGAGCGAGTGGGGACCTCAAAAGTGAAAGCTTCGTTATCCCAACTAACATTAAGGAAATTTTGCTCAAAATAAAAAAGAAAAGAAAAGAAAACTATCTTCAAGGATTTTTACTAGACTACTATTCCTATATTTTTTTAATTGTTGAAGTCACAACTAGTCCCCAAGGGGACACCAAGTGGTGCAACCTTCTGTGTGTTAACAGTGAGGTCCCGGGTTCAAACCCCACCGCTCCACCTCCCCAACTCCCCCAAATCAAAAAAAAAAAAAGTCACAACTAAAAACTACCGGTCTAATCCCATATCTAAAAACAAATATAATTTTTGAATTCACATAATCGGTATACTAGTTACAATTCACTCAATCAATATGCCAGATTTTGTTCTAGATGTTTAATTACTCTTTGGTGTTAGTCACGCAACTATATATATGTATGTGTTACTATTGAAAATTCAATATCGATGGTGAGTTTAACTTAAAAATATTAGTTGCACTTACAACTCTCATTACATCGCAAATTTGAATTAATTGCAACGAATTTTTATAGCAATCAATGAAATATTAGAGTTAAAGCAATGCATCGTTCAAAATAGGACTTTTCTTTGATATCACAATTCACAGTTGCAAAATTGTTTTCCTTCAACTTCATTTTAAATTAAAACTGTGATCGACTTATCCCATTGTGTGGAAATAAACTACGTATTAGATAAATGTTTTTCTGTGTGAAAGATGAAATGTCAAATAGAGTGATCATAAGAAATTACGACTTTCAACATGTGAGAAAAATCAGTAGCTTGTATCGTTGGGTAACATTAATATATATCATTGTTTCATCATTAGTCATTTCAATTAACCTTAAGCACGCCAAGAAAATTGAATCCTTGCATATAAGATACCATGTTGCAGTATCAAATATTCAGATTGAAAAAAAAAAAGGAACAAATATAGCATGCTAATTTGTGATTTGTGAATTTGAGAGTTGTATAGAATTTATAATTTGGTGTAAATGGTTCAATTATTATTATTTTTTTTAAAAACGAACTTCAACCAAAAACTTGGGTGCAAAGAAAAATTCAAATAAAACTGCTGTTGAGTCGATGTAATTTGAATTTTCTTTCAGATAATTAACGTAAAACACTAAAACGGAACATGCAAGACTTCCAACACACGTCTAACATGATCAATTTGTCACACCCTTAATTCTCCATGCACCCTTATAAATAAAACAGCATTGCATACTTCTCAAACATCACAAACACATATCTTCACAAATCATGAAAATTAATTTAATCTCAACTCTCTCATTCTTTTTTCTTCTTCTCATCTCGTCGTACCCATCGGCAGAAGCTTCTGCCGATGGAGGCGACGATTTTCTCCGATGTCTCTCTCAACAATCCCATAATTACTCCTCCTTCACCAACGTCGTCTACACCACAAACACCACATCGTACACTTCCGTCCTTCAATCATCCATCAAGAATCTGAGATTCGCGTCAGACTCGACTCCCAAACCGCACGTGATCATAACTCCACGGCACGAATCCCAAATCCCGCCCGTCATAAACTGCGCCAAACATAATGATCTGGAAGTCAGAATCCGAAGCGGCGGCCACGACTACGAGGGACTGTCTTACGTCTCCCAAGTCCCGTTCGCGATCATCGATCTGATCAACCTCAGCGAAGTAACCGTCGACGCCGAGGCGAAAACCGCCTGGGTCGAATCCGGCGCCACCATCGGAACCCTGTACTATAGAATCGCGGAGAAGAGCCCCGTCCTCGGATTCCCGGCGGGCCTCTGCGCGACCGTCGGCGTCGGCGGCCAGTTCAGCGGCGGCGGCTACGGCATGATGGTCAGAAGATTCGGGCTGGCCGCGGACCACGTCATCGACGCAAGAATCATCGACGCGAACGGCAGAATCCTCGACAGAGAGTCAATGGGCGAGGATCTGTTCTGGGCCATCAGGGGCGGCGGCGGCGCCAGCTTCGGCGTGATTCTCGCATGGAAGGTACGACTGGTCGATGTTCCAGAAAAAGTTACTGTATTCGCTGTGAACAGATATGGAGAGCAGAACAACACTCAGCTCTTCCAAAGCTGGCAAAACTGTGGCTCCTCTAATCGACCGAGACTTGGTGATCGGAATCAACTTATACAGAGCGAACACGACGATTCAAGGTACGTTCTTCGCCCTCTTCCTCGGCGGCGTCGACAGATTACTCCATTGATGCAAGAAAACTTCCCCGAGCTAGGGCTGGTAAGAGAAGACTGCTCCGAAGTTAGCTGGGTCGAATCCGCTCTTTTCTTCGCCCAGATCACCGGAGCGGAATCTCTCGATCAAGATCCGCTCCGAGTTCTGCTCAACAGAACTCAGTACAGTATCAGACGGTTCAAATCCAAATCAGACTTCGTGCAGAAACCCGTTCCTGAAACCGGGATCCAAGGCATTGTCAGATTATTACTCGAACCAGAAGCAAGCGAGGCTTTCGTCTTCGTGATCCCATACGGTGGAAGAATGTCTGAAATTTCTGACTCCGCCACGCCGTTCCCTCATAGGGCGGGCAACTTGTACATTCTTGCTAGCTCAGTGTATTGGGGCGACGGCGAGGCTCGGGACTCGGAGAGGTACATAAGTTGGAGCAGAAGGTACTACAGTTACGTGGCTCCTTATGTTTCGAGGTCTCCGAGAGGTGCGTACCTCAACTACAGAGATCTCGACATCGGAGTCAATAGCGTTGAAGGGGAGACGAGCTATGGAGAAGCCAGCATTTGGGGGAGAAAATATTTCAAGGGGAATTTCGATCGTCTTGTTCGAGTGAAAACCAAAGTTGATCCAGAAAATTTCTTCAGAAACGAACAGAGCATTCCACCATTGTATTCAAAAGGGGATTAAGATGTATTTGGATATGGCGTTGTAAGTTATTTTCTAGCATTAGCGATATTGTGTATATGGTTATTTCGTTTTTTTGTATTTGTACTGATAAATTGGTTGCTATACGATAGTAATGTTCTAAATATTTTCAAGCATATAACACTATTTGAAATCTTCAGCTCCCTTCGTCCACGAAAAGTATGACATTTTTATCATTTTCGATGTCCATTAAAAGTATAACACTTATCTTTTTGGAACATGACCTCAAATATTTTTCTTTATCTTTTATCTTTACAAATATCTCTTATTTACAAAAAAGAAAAAAAAAGAAAAAAAAACTACTCTTAATTCAATATCAACAACTCATTTCAAAAAATAGTGTGACATTTTTCTCTACTACATAAAAATTACCACTCATTTTATTAAAGCATGTGCCCAGCAAAAATGTTATGCTTTTAGTAAAAGGAGTGAGTAATCTTTAATATGTGTGGCTAAAACATCAATTTCTTGTAGCGGTGTTTTAATATTTACAACCTTAGACCTCGCTGGCTACATATAAGAGCTCCCACCACTTAAATGTTTGGACATTATTTCATAATTTCTACAAAATTAATTTAGTTTATTTTTTAATGGATGATTTTAACCGTATATTAATGTGTGTCGAATAAGTAAAATTAATAGACTTAATTATCCAAATTTATCGGTGGAGAAGACCTTCTGATTCACCTGCTTTAAATGTATTATCTATAGAGCTTCGACTTTGAAGACACGTATTTAATTATTATACATTTGTAATCAATAGTTGAATTAATAGGTAATATGTGTGTCCATATATATGTATATATATGGGACCTATGAGTAGTTGAGTCGTTCAATTAAATTGCTAAAGAATTTAAATTCAAAAGCTAGACTAGACTCAGACCAATTCAGAAGTTGGCAAATGGTTATTCTATTTACCATCTATAAATAGCTTCTGGTAATCCGATGACCAATCCTAATTTTATAATTATTTCTTTTGACAATAATTATATATCACCCGTTATTAAATAATAAAATCTAACTACAAAAATTAGTTAGTTAATTATCTTCACATTTCCCCCTGAAATTATAACCCATTTATAGAATTTAATGAATTTACCTACACACAAGACAACAGAATGGGTAAACCATGCCACACACCCACATTCTTGTGCTAACAGCATGCAAATCATGAAAAAAAAAATATAGTTTTTTTGCTTCAAATTATCCATTTACCACTAGACATTTTCAAAATAGAAACTTTTTTGGAGTTTATTTTTGTAGCTTCATATTAACGACGGGATTAACTGATTAGCTTTTGGAGGTCAATTTTAGCTTTCGATATAATTAAGGCCCAACCATTGTTGAATTAATGGGCCTAGTTTGGCATTCTTCATTTCATTTGGGCTCGACTGCATTTGATTTTCATGAGCTTGTCAAAATGAAACAAGAAAACCAACCTCCATGATTTACGTGTCTATAAATTAATTGTATACGATTAAAGTCTATCTCAAATTAAGGGACAAAACCTCATCTATTTACTTATAAAATATGGATCATAGAGAAATAATTTTTTTTTATAAAAAGTAAATTTAATTTGTCTTGGAGTTGGGAGAAGAAAGCGAAATCCATTTTCTTTTTACAACCAACTGTCGGCATAAATAGTTGACTTGTCTTAAAGCAACAGAGCTGTCGTATATATGGCCACATTGATTACCTACAGACTACATGTAAGATTAGAGTAGAAATTTAACATGAACTTTGCTTGTATTAAGAATCATTAGAAATGATTATTTAATTACATATAAACTTATGAATATTCTGTCACAGCAATAAAAAATCTCAATTCTTTAATTAAGAAATAATAGTATACTAACAAATCAACAATCTCAAATGTGTGTGGAAATGTCAGTAAAGCAGCTCCACTTTCGCACCAAATTTCATCTCCTTTCCTCATGCTTACACACGTGAAACTAAATTACGCAACTTGAGCTGCCGTTGCGTTGTTGCACGTCACCATAAAATATACTACTCCAATCCTCTGTCCACAAAAAATTCGCCACATTGTGAACGATATGAATTTTAATACAATGTTAGTGAAGTTGTTATAAATGGATGAAGAATTTTTCCTTAAATGTGAGTGTAATTGTGTAAATCTTATCACTATAAATGAAAGTGAGAATTTTTTTGTGAACGATACCGAAAATAAAATCACAAATTCTCCTGTGCATCTGGGTGCACGGTGCACCCAGGTGTACAGTGTCATTTCGATAACATGATAGTATCATTTAGTGTTAGTGTCATTTCAATATAGTGTTAGTGTCATTTCGCGATAATGTTATTTATATAATATGATAAGTGTCATTTGTAAAACAAAATAGTGTTAGTGTCATTTTAAGATAGTGTTAGTGTTAGTGTCATTTTGCGCACGGGTGCATCGTGCACCGGGACTCACAGTGCACCCGGGCGCACAGGAGACCCCCTCAAATAAAATTGTGGCAATTTTTAAACAAATTTGACTTTTCTTTTACATACGTACCAAACATCTCATAATTGCCAACTTGTTTTGACTAACATGAAAAAAGCGGCTATGCAAAATCAACGCAGTTAACCTTAATGTTAAAGTGATTTTTATAGTGTGTATACACTTGAAATTAGAAATTAATTTTGTCATACTCCCAAAGTCATGTCATTTTCAAATTCTATAACAAAATCTTGTAAGGAAGACTTTAATTATTCTCATTTTCAATATATTGGCTTTCTCCTTCTACATATATACTTCTCTCCTACAAAAGCTGATTCTCTCCCTAAACGATGAAGGCTCCTTCCACATATACCCTAACTTTCCTTCTTCTCGTGATCGTTTCGTGCCCGTCTGTCGATGCTGCCGACGGCCGCCACCGCTTTCTCGATTGCATCTCTCAAAAACTCCACAACTACTCCTCCATTTCAAACATCGTTTTCACTAGAAGCAGCTCATCATTACACTTCCATCCTCCAATTCTCCATTCGAAACCCTAGATTCGCCACAGAATCAAACCCTAAACCGCTCGCGATCCTAACACCAGAGCACGAATCCCAAATCCCGCCTCTCATACACTGCGCTAAGAAGACGGCCGTAGAAATCCGAACTCGAAGCGGAGGCCATGACTTCGAGGGCCTATCTTACGTGGCAAAGCTCCCCTTCGTCATCATCGATCTCATCAACCTCAGCGAAGTAAGCCGTCAATGTCGAGGAAAAAACTGCGTGGGTTGAAGCCGGCGCAACCATCGGCGCTTTGTACTACAGAATCGCGGAGAAGAGCGACGTTTTAGGGTTTCCGGCGGGTTTCTGCCCGACCGTCGGGGTCGGCGGCCACTTCAGCGGCGGCGGCTACGGCCTAATGCTCAGAAAAGTACGGACTCGCCGCGGACTAACGTCGTCGATGCAAGAATAATCGACGTTAACGGCAGAATCCTCGACAGGAAATCAATGGGCGAGGATCTGTTCTGGGCGATCAGAGGCGGCGGCGGCGCCAGCTTCGGGGTGATTGTTGCATGGAAGGTATGGCAATTTTTTTTTTCAAAAAACATTATTAGTATATGTAAATATAAAAAAAATGGCTATTATTTTTTTATTTGTCCCCTTTTATATTATGTTAATTTTTCTCGACGAAACTTGTTGAAATTAATAGACATATATGACTTATCTTGTAATGTTTTTACTCATCAAATTGGTGTTGATTATTTCGATTACTGTTGCAAGTGTAAGGAAAATGTTTTCCTAACTGAATGACTGCTTAGTCATTTGATTAAGATAAATGTTTTTCTAGTTTTAATATTAAATATATTTTAAGTTTACGTTAATGTAATTATTTGTCGGACCTCAAATATAAATTTCTGGTTCCGTCACTAGGTACATCTGGTGGATGTGCCGGAAACCGTCACCGTTTTCACAGTGAGCAGAAAATTCGAGCAAAACGCAACTCAACTCATCCACCGGTGGCAACACGTGGCTCCGAACTACCGACCGGGATTTGTTCATCGGAATCACGGTGAGCAGAACCGGCGCTTCTTTCTTCTCACTGTTTCTCGGCGGCGCCGCAAGACTGCTGCCGCTGATGCAAGAGGCTTTCCCCGAGCTAGGTTTGAAAAGAGAAGACTGCAAAGAAGTAAGCTGGATACAATCCGTTCTCTACGCCGCCGGAATCCCCACAGAATCGTCACCTCGTATCTTGCTAAACAGAACTCAGCCGAACACGTTGTACTTCAAAGGCAAACCGGATTACGTGCAGAAACCCATCTCCATAAAGGGTTTTGAAGGAATCTGGAAGTATTTCCAAGAAGCGGAGGCGGCGGAGGCGCAGGTGCTGATCGCCCCATACGGCGGGAGAATGGCGGAGATCTCCGACTCCGCCATTCCTTTCCCTCATAGAGGTGGAAATTTGTACACGTTTGGAAGCTTAGTGGTGTGGCATGAAGAGAAAGATTCGGACAGGTACATAGGTTGGATTAGGAAGCTCTACGATCACATGACTCCTTATGCTTCGAAGTTTCCGAGGGGTGCATACATCAACTACCGAGATCTTGATATTGGAGTGAACAGTGTTGAAGGGAAGACGAGTTATGAGCAAGCTAGTATTTGGGGGAAGAAATATTTCAAGAATAATTTCGATCGTCTTGTTCGGGTGAAAACCATGGTTGATCCAGATGATTTTTTTAGAAACGAGCAGAGTATTCCAGCGCTTAATTAGAGGGCAAATTTCGACTTTTTCTATGTGATTTAAGGCCCAACCTGTTTCTGCTCTGCAATTGGGCTTTAGTATGACATTCTAATTTGGGCTGAATTTTACGTACTTCCTCCGTCCCGTTAAAAGTGACGAGATTTAGGGTGTGCATTCAGTCTTTTTGTTCAGTTTTTGTTAAAATCAAATCAAAAACTAAATTTGATTTTTCAAAAAAAATCGAATCGAACCGAATTAACCAAAAATTTGAAATTTTTAAAATAAAAAATCGAATCAAACCGAAATAATCCAAAAAAACCCAAAAAACCAAAAAAATATGAAAAATAAAAAAAGTTAAAGTAAATTATATTTAATATCAAAATGATATATATATATATACATATTTTAATATAAAAATTATATATAAATATTTATATATAGGTATATGAGTATTAAATAAATATATTTGATTTTTTATTTTGTTTGGTTTTTACAAAACCAAATCGAATCGAACCGAAAAACCAAGTTCTTTTGAAAAATCAAGTCGAATCAAATCGAAAAATCGAACCATATTTCAAAATTTCGGTTTTGGATCGGTTCGATTATTCTGTTTCGGTTATTTTGCTCGCCCCTAGACGAGATACTTTATTGTTTGAGAAATTTTATTTTTAATTAATCAATTTAACTTTAATTTCTAATTAACAAAGGTAATCCAAGAAAAAGCTGAAACATAAAGCATTAAACATGCTGTCGCGGTAAAGTTGAAAGGATTCAAACATTTTTTAAATTCACCAAAATCTACATCCTTCAAAAGAATTGAAATTGAAACTTTCAAATTTCAGCAAATTACAATAGTTATTGTTATTATAAAATATTAAATCTACAGATAAAATAATAGTGACTATGTGGATGAAGAGTGCTAATGGATATTACTACTATTCAAATAATTATTAAAGTTTCACAACGGTTTGGAAAGTTTCAGTGAGACGAAAATGAGAAGAAACTGTAGTTTGCAATTGGTGATAAATGAGAAGAAGAAGTCCGTTGTTGCGTTTTGGATTCAAAATTTCAACGAACGACGGACATTCCGTAGCTAGCAAGTCTCAAAGATAGGGGTGAGAAGATAGGGTTCGGGTATAAGGTACTTGATTACTCGACCCAAAAAAATTGGATATTAGGGTACCCGATTTTTTTTCGGGTTCGGGATTGGGTATAGGGTTTTAGCCTTATTCGGGATCGGGTATCCAATTTTTTCGCGTATTAGGGTACCCGATCCCGACCGGATTCCTAGCCCTAACTCAAAGATTTCACTACTGACAAAATCTGTAGCTACAGAATTAAATTTTAATTTAGCTACGAATTAGCTATGATTATTCCATTAGCTAACCTTTTTTCTAAAAAATATTACTTCAACTACATATTTTTATCAATTATACAATTCGCACGTAGGTGGGACCTCACCACCAAACGCCATGTGTGTCAACACCAAACAATGCCACCAAACGCACTGCGTGTGGGAGCTCAACACCAAACAATAAAACACTAAGATCTCAACACCAAACAAACCCAAGACTCCTCACAAAGGAGAGTTTTTAGGTGCCTCAACTTTACCACTAGAGCAAGGCCTCATCGGCCGGTTTGTTGTTAAATTTAACAAATTAAATTCATTGTATGTATGCTAGTTGTGAGCCTCGCATAATAACTATGGATTAATTAATTAAAATTCATATATAACTGATTTCATAGCTAAATTTAATGTTTTTTTTGTAGTAATATATTTTGAATCTTTGATAGATTGAATGATTTTGAATTTCTTATTATATAATCCATCAAACATATAGTTATATATTTTTAATCTAATCTATCATCAAAACTAAGAGAATTATTTTTCTTTAATTAATTTGACTTTGACGGCCACGAAGTACTAGGTTTTTCAGTTAAGCCTCCCTGCAAATAGTTCAATAGTATATTGATAAATATAACGTACGTGGATGGAAACCAAGTAACAAACGAATGTTTGACTTATCTAATTAATTAATTAAATAAAGGGTGAATGTTTGACTTATCTTAAAATAGGGGTACACTAATTTGGGATTGAGATTCCATCTACCACAATTTCACTTCCTGTTTAACTTTTAATTTTATTTATTTTTTATGTATCTTTTTTCTCCAATTTCAACTATATATACTTTATTTTAATTTGGTGATTATTAACTAAGGTTTATTTCATCTAATTATGGTATATAATTATTTTATCATTTAACTTCACTTTTAATAATTAATTATTGGTTGATAATTAAATTCAAAGTCATAGTATATAATTTTTAAAAGTTTCATTTTTTTGATAAAAAAATTTAATTTTCTGACTCTTAAATAGTACTGATTCCGTTAGTTGACATATAAAACATAACATAACCTCCGACTTTGAATCGCGCGTATAGAATTAAAACGACGCCAAAAAATACGATTGTCATTTTATTTTAGTGAAATATATACAGTAAGTATATAAATTCTAGTCATTCTTACTAAAAATATTCCTTATAATTTAAAATTTACAAATAATTTAAGATTCTTAGCCATGCAAAAATTAAAAGTTTCGCGTGAATGGAATGATTTCGTGTAATAGTGCACAAGTGAAATTGTTTAATTTGCGTAATCACATAAACCTTTAATTTTCATATGAATATAAACTCATAGAAATATTTCTCTTCAACGCCATTAACGAGTTTTGCTTGCCGATTAGTTCGCAAAATCGTTCAGTTCTTGCGATTACGTGAACCTTTTTAACACGAATTTGCACAAACACGTGAACTTATTCAATTTTAGCTTTGGTTTTTTTTAATCGATATGAACTTTTTTTATTTTTTATTTTATTAAGGACAAAATAATCTATTTACACAAAAAGTGGCTAAAATTTATGACTAATTAATACTTATGTTTGACTAAGTAAAATTTTGACCTTGTAAAAAGATTACTTTCCACAGCGTGATCACATCCATAATTTAATGATCATTTGAACTAATCCTTTTAATGAGGATTTTTTCTTGTTTCTTTGACATCAATCCTTTTAATGAGTTTTTTCATGTGTCGTAGGTTTACATGTTTGTTACACAATGCTCCATCAATAAAAGCAACAATTTTCTAAGTCAGCTTTCAATTTGATGCCAATATTTCTCCATGCTCCATCTATAAAAGCAACGCTATCGCCCCCCAACAAATGCACACTACTAATCATTAAGCTCTAACGATGAGAACTCCAACGATTTCTTCTCTTACTTTAATTCTTATTGTCATCTTGTCGCGCTCGTCGGCAACTTTTGCCGACAAGTGCGACGATTTTCTCGAATGTCTCAAATACGAATTCCACAATTATTCCTCAATTTCCAACCTCGTTCACACCAAAACCAACTCGTCTTTTGTTTCAATACTGCGATTTTCCATCCACAACCTTAGATTCGCAACAAAAAATACACCTAAACCCCAGGTGATTATAACTCCACAACACGAGTCCCAAATCCCGCCTCTCATACTCTGCGCTAGAAAAAGTGAAGTCCAAATCAGAACTCGAAGCGGGGGTCATGACTTCGAGGGGTTATCTTACGTGTCAGAAGTCCCATTTGTGATCGTTGACTTGGTCAATCTCAGTGAAATTACTGTTGACGTCGAGCATAAAACCGCATGGGTGGGAAGTGGTGCAACCCTAGGTTCTTTATATTACAAGATCGCCGAGAAAAGCCCGATTCTAGGGTTTCCTGCCGGCCTCTGCCCATCCGTGGGAGTCGGCGGGCACTTCAGCGGAGGAGGCTACGGCGCATTGACTCGGAAATACGGCCTTTCCGCAGATCACGTCATCGATGCACGAATAGTCGACGTTAACGGCAGAATACTCGACAGAGAATCAATGGGCGAGGATCTGTTTTGGGCCATCAGAGGCGGCGGAGGCGCCAGCTTCGGCGTGATCGTCGCATGGAAGGTACAGCTAGTCGACGTGCCGGAAAAAGTCACCGTTTTCACGGTCAACCGACAGAACGCGACGCAAATCATCCACCGCTGGCAGTACGTCGCTCCGGAGACGGACCGCGATCTTCTCATCGGGATCAACGTAAACAGGGTGAACGCGACTATCAATGCCTCTTTCTTCTCACTATTCCTCGGCGGCGTCGACAGGCTAATGTCGTTGATGCAAGAACACTTCCCCGAGCTAGGGTTAGTGAGAGAAGACTGCATCGAGACGAGCTGGATCAAATCCGTTCTCCACGTCGCGTACCTCCCCATGGAAACTCCATTAGAGGTTCTCCTCAGCAGAATCCAGCCCAACAATGCACCACCTAGTTACATCAAAATCAAATCAAACTACGTGCAGAAACCCATTCCTGCATCCGGTTTGGAAGGCGTGTGGAGATTTTTCTACGAAGCGGAAGCGGAGGCGACGGCGTTCCTCTTCCTGTACCCATACGGCGGAAGGATGGCGGAGATCTCGGAATCCGCCACCCCGTTTCCTCACAGAGCTGGCAATCTCTACTCGTTCAATCACTACATCTCTTGGGGAGAAAGCGAAGGTCGGAATTCAGACAGATACATAAGCTGGTCGAGGAGGCTCGAAAATTACATGACTCCTTACGTTTCGAGATCGCCGAGGTCGGCGTATCTCAACTACAGAGATCTCGACATCGGAGTGAACAACGTCGTCGGAGACACGAGCTATTCGCGAGCAAGTGTTTGGGGCAAGAAATATTTCGGCCACAATTTCGATCGTCTTGTTCGGGTGAAAATCATGGTCGATCCACAAAATTTCTTCAGAAACGAGCAAAGCATTCCAAACAAGTGGAAGAAAAATGGACGCCGTATTTAGTTAATAATCACAATCACTCCTGCGTTGCAGCTTATGGGCATTGATTAATTAGTAGTGTTTGTATAATCAGAAAAAATTGTATGTTTTGAAAATTTGTATGTGTGTGCATGCATGTAGATTCAATATTGTACCTGTTCTCAGGGACGGATCCAGAATTTTTTTATTATGGGGGCACAAAATATAAGGATACTATAAATATAAAATAAGTTAAAAAAATCTACGAGTTTTCATTGACGAAAACATTTGCATGGTTGACAATCAAAAATTTCTTTCTCAATATATACAATCAACTATCATTAAGCATTGATGTCTCATCCGATCGGATAGACGATTCTTTATGATATTCATTGCAAAAAATACTATTTCAAACTAAGTACATATTTATTAGGGATCGAATGTTTAAAGATTTGCTTATTTATTATATACTTTAATTAAATATATATACAAATATATATATATATATATATATATATATATATAGTATAAAAATAAAAAAATTGTGGGGGCACGTGCCCCCATAGTGACTAATGTGCATCTGTCTCTGCCTGTTCCACTTTGTGTCTCACTTTTAATTTTATTTATTTTTTTATATATTTTTTCTTCAATTTCAACTTTGTATGCTTTAGTTTAGTTTTATGATTATCAATTAGGGTTTATTCCATCAAACTAGGGTATATGATTATTTTTATCATTTAATTTCACTTTTATTAGCTAATATATAATAGGTTGATAAATTCAATGTTATGGTATATACTTTTTAAATTTTAAAATTTATTAAAATAAAAATTAAATATAATTTATAGTATTAATGTATTATAATAAATTTTATTTTTATAAAAAACATTTTTAAAATAATAGATATAAGCATGAAACATAATGATACATAAAATTGCAGGACACTGAATCTCATCTCATTCCGTAATAGAGAGGACTAGAGAGTTGGTGGTACACTTGACCGTGTAATGTCAACTGATCAGTTTCCTTGTAATACATTTTCCATTTTTTTGGGTCATTATTTAGATTTAATGTGTTCAAGTTGCATGCAACTTATCTGAGTTGAATAATTATTTTCACCTACTCCTATTGGTTATGATCATTCCCTCTTTAAGGTGACACGAGACTTTTTCTTCTTTTTTTTTAAAAAAAAAAATTGTATTTTAGTGCTTCATTGATATTGTAGCAAGAAGTGGTAATTTACACACATTTGGAAGCTCGGTGATCTGCCGCGGCAGGTATATATATAAATTAATTAAATTAGGAGACTGCGATTACATGATTCCTTGTATTCGAAGTTTTAGAGAGCGGCCGGCTTACATTGTTTATAGAGATCTTCATATTCAAGTCAACGATGTTGGTAGGGCCGGGGTTGTCTACCGCTAAATAATTTACTACATCCGTCTCACGAATCTTCACACGTTTGATTTCGTCACGAAAATTAAGGAGTTGTAGACTAGTGTTT
Organism: Salvia miltiorrhiza; assembly: GCF_028751815.1. NCBI lineage: Eukaryota > Viridiplantae > Streptophyta > Magnoliopsida > Lamiales > Lamiaceae > Salvia > Salvia miltiorrhiza. The sequence continues at coordinate 2,750,041 of NC_080391.1, forward strand.
TAAGTGTGTAGCTAATAAAGTATAAAAGTGATAAAGTAGGAGAGACAATATAATAAATGATAAAGTAAGAAAGAGAAGATAATTAAGAACTCTTGTTGTTTAGTTAATTGTTACTATATTTATAAACGTGTCAAGATTCGTGGGACGATACAAAAAGAAATACGTGTCAAAATTCGTGGGACGGAGATGTAAAAAATGAGTAGGTCGAAGATGGTGCATGAGTAGGATCATTGAACATACAGAATTTGTAGAGGCAGTTTATGTGAAGTTCGCTTTGATTCCTTGATATAAACTCTTACCCCGACTGATGATGTTCTGATTAAACATTTAAAAGATGAAGCCTGCAGAAAACCTGATGACATGTGGTAACCAAGAGTGGAATTTCCTCTTATTCAGATTTTCATCCATTAGAGATTGATATAAAAGGAATGATATGGGCCCAGTGTTCATGTCATTTTTTTTGTAAGGGTTAATGAAAAGTTGTCCCCTGCAGTAAGTGTATATTTTCATAATTTATCAAAATTTAGTTTTACTTTGTATAGTATTATTGTGGCAAATCATTATCAGTGTCTTATAACTTTCTTAGCATACTGAAGAATAGACCTCGAACTTCCCTTGTGCTTTCACTTGTTTGGTTCCATAACCTGCAACTCAAACATCCTACACTTTTTTGCTATCTCTGATTTGACTAAGATTTCATTAGAGTCCCAGTAGGCAAGCCAATCAGGCCAGTCATCCTCTAAAATCGATTTTTGGAGGGCAAATAAGAAATTTGAATTTTTTAAAAGAGGCACTGTAGCACCAGTTTAATGTAAACCGGCACCCAACGCCGGATTATTAAACGAGGTGAAACCACAGAAATACTGGTTAAGACCATGGTTGATCCGGAGAATTTCTTCAGATTCGAACAGAGCATTCCGCCGGTGCACTCGTGGTCGAGTAAGAATTGTGTGTGTCCGATTTGAATTAAGCCATTGTTATAAAGAATAACAAGTTGGTCTTCATGATACCTCAAAAAACAAAAAACAAAAATTAAGTATAAAGTGAGTTGTTTATAATAAATTTGGAAGAAGAAAAAAAAATTGGAAGTATTTATATGTTTTTTTTTTTTTAATATGTGATACATAATATGTCCATATAATGACATATTAATTATATAATGACAGCCCATGAAAACGATTTTGGACTCAAAATAAGATAGAAGCTCGGCCCAACTGACTGGAAAAATAAACTTCAGCCCAAAGGAAAATCAATACAAGGCCCTAAACAATAAAATGAAGCCCAACCAATAAATCAGCCCAATAAAAAATAAAGGGAAGGCCCAAAGACAAAAAAAAAAGATATCAGCCCAATTCCTCATATATATCTCCTTTTCATTTTTTGACACTATTCCACACATAATTTAATACTACTTTTTTTCATAATGTGGGACCAAATTATTCCATCAATAATTTTCTTAACCACTTTTTATTAAAATTTAGGTTGAAAGATTCTAGGTATAAATATGACATATGCATGGAGGGAATTATTTATTTTGAGAAACCATGACCAAAAGATTAATATAGAAGTGATGGTCGTCAAAAACTGAGGGATGATTACAAACCCACCCACTATACTCATGTGTCATGTATATTCGGATGGAATAGTACTTAGATAGATTAAGTAGAAGACATTCAAAGATAATACTACTACTAATTATATTGATGAAATTCGAACTTCAAAATAATTTTCAAATTAGAATGTTAACATTTCCATGCTAAGCTAGCCATGTTCAATTAAATACTTATAGGTCGTATCTTGTATAATAAGAAACTAAAATAGTAAGGCTAATCACTCACTTTTTAAGATGAATTAAAATTTTAGAGTATCACAATTTTTTTTATAATTTATATTATTTAAGTTAGTTTTACTTGATTCGTATCTCATTAAAAGCGAGAAATTAGATAAATCCTAGTCTTACTCATGTATCATATGAATCATACAAAATAATCCCCCATTAAGATTTGGATAATATTAAAATTGACCTACACATTTCTTAGCGGACAAGCATACAATTTCAAACCTTGGTTTCTTATTCAAACTTGTAATGTTAGTTTAATAGTTCAGTAGTCAAGCTCTGATATAAATGATCTGCCCATGCTCCATCTATAAATAAATAAACAAAAAGAAGATTAAAAATAAAAAAAAAACACAAACCACTTCCCACAAACACAATCTCATCATCCCCAAACCATGAAAACCCGAACCATTTCTCCTCTTACTTTGCTTCTTCTTCTTCTTCTCATCTCATGCTCATGGGCAGCAGCTTCCGCCGCTGCCGACCACCACCAAGATTTCCTACATTGCCTGTCTGAGAAATTCGACAGCTCCAACGTTGTTTACACCGCAAGCAATTCATCATACACTTCCATCTTGAAATATTCCATCTTCAACCTCAGATATGCTTCCGAATCTACACCAAAGCCGCAGGTGATCATAACCCCGGAACACGAATCTCAGATCCCGCCGGTGATACGCTGCGCTAAAAAAACCGGCCTCGAGATCAGAACTCGAAGCGGCGGCCATGACTTCGAGGGGCTATCCTATGTATCACAAGTCCCGTTTGTGATGATCGATTTGATCAATCTCAGTGAAATCACAGTCGACGCCGAGGCCAAAACCGCGTGGGTTGAAGCCGGCGCTACCATCGGCTCTTTGTATTACAGAATCGCGGAGAAAAGTCCGGTTCTTGGATTTCCGGCCGGCGGTTGCCTGACCATTGGCGTCGGAGGCCACTTCAGCGGAGGAGGCTACGGCTTCATGCAGAGAAAGTACGGCTTGGCTGCCGATCATGTGATCGATGCAAGAATAGTGGACGTTAATGGCAGAATTCTTGATAGGAAATCAATGGGTGAAGATCTGTTCTGGGCTATCAGAGGCGGCGGAGCTGCTAGCTTTGGTGTAGTTGTTGCTTGGAAGGTATTGTTCATCAAAAACTCTAACTTATGACTAAGGTTGCACAAGACAAAATTATTGTTTATGAGAAATAATAAAACACTCTTTATCCGAAAAAAGAGAAGCATATGTGATCCTCTGTTTCACAATATAAAATACTCCCTCCGTCTTTAAAAATTGCAACTCAAAGGACATGACACGAGTTTTAAGAAAAAATATAGTTATAGTTGTGTTTGAGTGTAGATTGGGTCCCACACCTTTTTGTGAGATCATTTTCAAATAATGAAATATCACAATTTTCAGGGACGTACCGATATAATAATAAGGTCATATTTTCAGGGACGTGACGATACTCTTTTTGTGGGCACAAGTTTTAATAAAACGAATAGTGATTTTTATGTAATAGAGAAATGATCATGCATACCATTATGAAATGACTGATTGAGATTTAACAAATGATCGATATTTTTTTTGTAGATAAGGCATATTTATAAAGATAAAAATATCATACTTTTCGTGGTCGTGTACAAGACATCATCGTCACCAATTTTCTATTCTTTTTTTCTTCCTTAATTTTTTAATGAGATATTTCTGCCTCTTTTCACATGTAGTATATGTTTGAAATTAAATTATTCTCAACAGGTGGAACTAGTGGATGTACCCGAAAAGGTCACCGTTTTCACAGTCGACAGGACTCTAGAACAGAACGCAACTCAACTCATCGACCGTTGGCAATACATCGCTCCCAACCTCGACAAAGATTTGTTCATCGGAATCTTGATAACCCGGTCGATTTCCGGCCAAGAACCAAACCCTAATCAAACCATCCACGCCTACTTCTTCTCCCTCTTCCTCGGCGGCGTCGACGCGCTGCTGCCGCTGATGCAGCAAACCTTCCCCGAGCTCGGCCTAGCGAGAGAAAACTGCACCGAGATGAGCTGGATCAAGTCCACCCTCTACGTCGCCGGCTACCCCATCGAAACGCCGCTGCAAACCCTGCTCAACAGAACTAAGCGGCAGACAGCACTCTCCAAGCAGAAATCAGACTACGTGAAGAAGCCAATCCCTCAACGCGCTTTTCAAGGGATATGGGATCAGTTTTACCGAGCGGAAGATAAGGGGGCGTTGCTGATCTTCATGATGCCCTACGGCGGGAGAATGGCGGAGATCTCCGACTCCGCCATTCCTTTCCCTCACAGAGCTGGCAATCTGTACCTCTTCTCTCACGTCGTCTTCTGGGGAGAAGAGAATGCTCGGAATTCCGACGGCTACCTGAGCTGGTCGAGGAGGCTCTACGATTACATGACTCCTTACGTCTCGACGGCTCCGAGGTCGGCGTATCTCAACTACAGAGATCTCGACCTCGGAGTCAACGACGCCGTCGGGGAGACGAGCTACGCGCGAGCCGGCGTCTGGGGAATGAAGTATTTCGGGAGCAATTTCGATCGCCTTGTTCGGGTGAAAACGTTGGTTGATCCGGGAAATTTCTTCAGGAACGAACAGAGCATTCCGCCGCTGCATTCCAAGTGGAAAAAGGGAGACTGAGAAATTTGAAAAATTCAGGAGGGGATGAGACGCCGGCGTAGTACTGCGTTTGATTATGAAGAAGACGTTGTAAAAATTGTGTAATGTATGTTTTCCTTTGTTTAAAATTTGCCCGCATTTATGATACTGTAATAAAGTGATAAGTTCGACACGCATATTAAGAAATATGTGATAAATGTGTAAAAGCATTCAGAAGCACCGGCTCGATCCGCGTCGCCATGGCCTCCCTCGTGCTGGAGCATCGGTGCGACTCGCACCTGGTGTTTGCTGGCGCATCGGGTCGATGGGGGGTTTCGTGCGTTGCACGCGCCGATTTAAAAAAAATAAATTGATTTCATGAATTTATATATAGTTGAAGAGAAAGAGAGGAGATAGGGAGGAAACAATTTGGGGAAGAAAGAGAAGATAGTGGGCGGCGGGCGGGATTCATTCGTTGTTTAACGCTTTTTTTACTTTGGTTTTTAATTATTTTAGTTTTTTAACCTAAAAAATTATTATAATATTTTTAATTTTAAAATTCTATATTTTATTTTAATTAATGTAATATTGAATATTTATGTAATTTTATTTTTTATTGCAATGTTTGAAATTTAATTTTAATGAAAATTTGAAATTTTAAAATAAAAGTGTAGAATTGAGGATTTTGTGGAAATAGAGATTTAAGCACCAACTTAACCATCAAGGGCGGTAGAGGGTTGGTGCTTAGGTGGGGACCACCATTTACGTACCAACTTAAGCACCAAGGGTTGTGGATGCTCTAAAGTGGTGGTGAGACACCCTAAAAAGTAGTGTTAAATAACTAATTTTATTTCTAAATTTGGATTGAATCATTTGAAGTGGAACAATCCAAAATAGAAATTGAGTCATTTGAAGTAGGGGTGAGCATCGGTTCAGTTCGGTGCAAAACCGAACCAAAAACTGAAAATTGAAAACTGAACCGATGGTTAAAATTAGAACCGAACCGCACCAATTGGGGGTCCGGAACCGAAACGAACCGAAACCGAACAAATAAAACCATAACGATGCAATTTTTTTTCGAAAATACCAATTAAAAATTATAAAATAATGTAAAATACACAAATTTCAAATGTCAAATCCCCACAATATGAACATGATAAATAATTATATATTATAATTGTGAATTAGGGTTTTAGTTTTAGGTTAAAAAATTAGAAAAATAATTATATATAATAAAATATTAATATGTATCGGTTCGGTTCGGTTTAAAACCGAACCAAAAAATGAAAACCGACACCAAATCGAAAATTTTCGGTTTTTACTTTTCAAAACCGAACCGAAAACCAAATCAATAGAATTGGGACCGAACCGCACCAATCCAGTTTGGTTCGGTTCGATTTTCAGTGTCGATTCGATTTCTGCTCACCCCTAATTTGAAGTGGGACAGATAAAATAATTTGATAGCCCAACTTAGCCTTCAGAGCCCAGTCCAGTTAAAGGAGTCCTGATGATCAATTTTTTCAAGGAAATTAAGAGTAAAATTACAGCTTACACATAGAGTTGTCACCATAATCTTTTAAATTTTATTTATTGAAAAAAAGAAAACATGGGCAAGTTTGAGACAACAATACACTCCATGATGCATCATTTTTATCTATTACATAAATATATTTAATTAGATACTTAGGTATAGTTTATGAGGATGATGTATAACATGCAGAATTCCGGGGCACATTCTTCGTCCCGAGCTAAACGAGATGAACTCAAAACATTATCCTTTCAAATTTATTTGACTTTTCTCGTTGAAAAATCTCCTGGGCCTAAATATGTCAGTGCAACTTCTATATATATTGGATAAATTTGACTATTCACCTTTTTTTTTCAACTGAATTAAGCTGTCCATTTCTAGCTAGGATTCTTAATTCAAATGTCTAAATCTTAGGGATCTTCGGCATGTGCTTACAGCCAAACACTATAAATTGGCTTTGAACTAATCATTAATTTTTAATTTGTTGATGACACATATATACTCCAATACTTTATTTATGTTTTTTTTTTATTTATTTAATAAAAAGCAATCTTCTTCCATTCTATATCTAGTGTTTACTTTTGAAGGTTAACATAGATATATTGATAAAAGTAATATGTCTATTTTTTTTATTTATTAAAATGAATTGGAATTTTGAAATATCACATAATTCACATGACACTTAATAATTTATATGATTCATTTCTAGCTAGGAGACTTAATTGAAATTTCTAATTCTAAGGGATCTCTGGTATCTGCTTCCAGCCAAACACTATAAATTAGTTTTGAACTAAGTCATTTTCTTTGAATTTTTAAATTTGTTGATGATACATGCGCATACATATACTCCAATAATTTATTTTTAATTTTAATTTTTATTAATAAACAAAGAGAATCTTCTTCCATACTCTAGTGATTACTTTTATGAAATGACTTAAATAAATAAAAATCATAAAATTAATCTCTAATGATTGGAATTTTAAAATTGACCTAAACACTTCTTACCATAGGATTTCAAACCCGGTTTCTTATATTCAAACTTGTAATGTTAGTTTAATCAAGCTCTATCTGATGCCATGTTTTGCCCATGCTCCATTATATAAATAAATAATCAAAAGGAAGAAGAAAGAAAGAAAGAGCACAAACCACTTCCCACAATCACATTAATCTCATCATCTCTACACCATGAAAACCCCAACCATTTCTTCTCTCACTTTGCTTCTTCTTCTCATCTCATGCTCATGGGCAGCAGCTTTCGCCGCCGCCGACCACCACCAAGATTTCCTACATTGCCTGTCTGACAAATTCGACAGCTCCAACGTTGTTTACACCGCAAGCAATTCATCATACACTTCCATCTTGAAATATTCCATCTTCAACCTCAGATTCGCTTCCGAATCTACGCCAAAGCCGCAGGTGATCATAACCCCGGAACACGAATCTCAGATCCCGCCGGTTATACACTGCGCTAAAAAAACCGGCCTCGAGATCAGAACTCGAAGCGGCGGCCATGACTTCGAGGGACTATCTTATGTATCACAAGTCCCGTTTGTGATGATCGATTTGATCAATCTCAGTGAAATCACAGTCGACGCCGAGGCCAAAACCGCGTGGGTTGAAGCTGGCGCCACCATCGGCTCTTTGTATTACAGAATCGCCGAGAAAAGCCCGGTTCTTGGATTTCCGGCCGGCGGTTGCCTGACCATTGGCGTCGGAGGCCACTTCAGCGGAGGAGGCTACGGCTTCATGCAGAGGAAGTACGGCTTGGCTGCCGATCATGTGATCGATGCAAGAATAGTAGACGTTAATGGCAGAATTCTCGACAGGAAATCAATGGGTGAAGATCTGTTTTGGGCTATCAGAGGCGGCGGAGCTGCCAGCTTTGGCGTAGTTGTTGCTTGGAAGGTATTATATGGGAGTAATAATATTTTTAAGATACTAAATTTAATAGTAAAACAGGATCGTAATTTTCAGTGTTTTTCAAAAAGAGGATTATATGTTATAGAATATGAAAATGAAGAATTTGAAAATGATGACTATAAAAATAGTTTCCAACGCGACCTGAGATAGGAGTGGTGGAAGTTATAGTTTTCATTTTCAAATTTCGTCATTTTTAAATTCCATAACATATACGTTCTTTTTTGGAAAAACACTGTTACGTTTTCGTCTGAAATAATGCACGACTAGTCATGCACAAATACCATTGTCACCAATTTTCTATGAGATAAACGGATCAACTCGATTGCACGGTGCAACTGATTGCACCCAAATTTTCATGATTTTCTATTTTTTTTTTCTTCCTTAATTTTTAAATGAGATGTTTGATTAAATTTGGTAGAATCACATACTTTCTCAATTCTCAAAAAAATAGTTCTAGAAGGGGACGATATAATTGAAATTAATTTAATTTCAACAGGTTGAACTACTAGATGTACCAGAAAGGGTCACTGTTTTCACAGTGGACAAAACCCTAGAACAAAACGCAACTCAACTCATCGACCGCTGGCAATACATCGCTCCCAACCTCGACAAAGATTTGTTCATCGCAATCTTGATAACCCGGTCGAGTTCCGACCCGACCATCGCCGCCTCCTTCGTGTCGCTATTCCTCGGTCCCATCGACGCGCTGCTGCCGCTGATGCGACGAAGCTTCCCTGAGCTCGGCCTAGTGAGAGAGAACTGCACCGAGACGAGCTGGATCAATTCCACCCTCTACATCGGCGGCTACCCCGTCGACGCGCCGCCGCAAATCCTGCTCAACAGAACTCAGCCCCAACCAGCATACTCGAAGCAAAAATCAGACTACGTGAAGAAACCAATTCCTCAATACGCCTTTCAAGGCATATGGGAGCAGTTTTACCGAGCAGAAGATAAGGGGGATTTGTTCATCTTCATGATGCCGTGCGGCGGGAGAATGGCGGAGATCTCCGACTCCGCCATTCCTTTCCCTCATAGAGCTGGCAATCTGTACCTCTTCTCTCATCTAGTCCATTGGGAGGAAGAGAATTCGGACAGCTACCTGAGCTGGTCGAGGAGGCTTTACGATTACATGACTCCTTACGTCTCGACGGCGCCGAGGTCGGCGTATCTCAACTACAGAGATCTCGACCTCGGCGTCAACAACGTTGTCGGGAAGACGAGCTACGCGCAGGCTAGTGTTTGGGGGAAGAGGTATTACAAGAACAATTTCGATCGTCTTGTTCTGGTTAAGACCATGGTTGATCCTCACAATTTCTTCAGAAACGAACAAAGCATTCCGCCGCTGCATTCCAAGTGAATAAGACGTTGTCAAAATTGTGTTATCTATGTTTCAAAATTTGTCTGCATTTACTATAATAAAGTGATACAATTAGGGAGCGTTTAGTTTGCTTGATTGATAAAATGCATGATTGAGTATTTTTTATCTTGAAGAGTAGGATTTCTTTAATTTTATCATTTTAAGGTCGTTTTACTCTGAACGATTTAATTTGATAGATAAAAATAATAAGACTAATCTCTTGTTTATTTAGATGTTTTAAAACTTTTGGATATCCCAATACCTTTGAATATTTCCATTATTTAAGCTAGTTTTGCTTGATTCTTATCTAATTGAAATTGTGGGTTTGAAGAAATCTTACTTTAGAGAATAAAAATATTCAATCATGCAAATTAAACGCAAAATTAAAAGGTCAAACTGCTATTTAAGCGTAACGCACATAAGTTTTGATTATTTTCTTCTTTTCTTCGAACACATGATGTTTTTTTATTAAATTTTAGATTAATAGCAATTTCAATATTCAACACTTAATTATCTGCATAATGCAATTTCTGGAATTTTCATTTGACAGAAAGAGAGATAGAGAGAGATTAGGCTCAAACTAAATCATAATTTGATAGCCCAACTCAGCCTTCAGAGCGTAGTCCAGATTATCAAACTTTACAAGGGAAAAGTAAAATTACAGCATACACATAGAGTTGTCACCATAATCTTTTGTAACACCCGGCATTTCACTACAGTATATATTATTAGTCGACTTATCGCTCGACTAATTGAAGTGACGGATGTTATTTAATTATTTATCTATGAGCTTTTTGTTACCTTTGGGATTCGAACTCGGGACCATAAATCCATCCAATAGAATTACGAATCAACCGTAGATCTTGATGATCTAAGGGTTGAAAATGATTCTTATTTTATATTTTAAGAAATGCTCTTATTTTAGCCTTTATACATAATATGTCCATATAATGACAGCCCATATAATGAAAACGATTTTGGACTCAAAATAAGATAGAAACTCGGCCCAACTGACTGGAAAAATAAACTTCAGCGCAAAGGAAAATCAATACAAGGCCCTAAAAATAAAATGAAGCCCAACCAATAAATCACCCCAATAAAAGATAAAGGGAAGGCCCAAATACAAAAAAAAGATATCAGCCCAATTCCTCATATATACGTCCTTTTCATTTTTTGACACTATTCCACGTAATTTAATATACTTTTTTTCATAATGTGGGACCATTAATAATTATTCCATCAATAATTCCAATGTAAATCATTTTTTCAGCATCAATAAATTTTATTCATTATCAATACACTCAATAATTTTCTTAACCACTTTCTATTAAAATTCATGCTGAAAGATTCTAGGTATAAATATGACATTTACATATGCATGGAGGAATTATTTCTTTTGAGAAACCATGACCAAAAGATTAATATAGAAGTGATGGTCGTCAAAAACTGAGGGATGATTACAAACCCACCCACTATACTCATGTGTCATGTGTTCGGATGGAATAGTACTTAGATAGATTAAGTAGAAGACACTCAAAGATAATACTACTAATTATATTGATGAAATTCGAACTTCAAAATAATTTTCAAATTAGAATGTTAACATTTCCATGCTAAGCTAGCCATGTTCAATTTAAGTAAATACTTATAGGTCGTATCTTGTATAATAAGAAACTAAAATAGTAAGGCTAATCACTCACTTTTTAAGATGAATTAAAATTTTAGAGTATCACAATTTTTTTTATAATTTATATTATTTGAGTTAGTTTTACTTGATTCATATCTCATTAAAAGCCAGAAATTAGATAAATCCTAGTCTTACTCATGTATCATATGAATGATACAAAATAATCCCCCATTAAGATTTGGATAATATTAAAATTGACCTACACATTTCTTAGGGGACAAGCATACAATTTCAAACCTTGGTTTCTTATTCAAATTAACTTGTAATGTTAGTTTAATAGTTCAATCAAGCTCTGATACAAATGATCTGCCCATCCATCTATAAATAAATAAACAAAAAGAAGATTAAAATTTCAATGCCTTGAAAACAAATCCGGTTCATCCATTTCTGCAGTTCTCTACACTCGAAGCAATTCCTCATATGCATTCATTCTTAACCACTTTTTATTAAAATTTATGCTGAAAGTTTCTAGGTATGAATATGACCTATTCCTTGGGGAATTATTTATTTTGAGAAACCATGACCAAAAGATTAATATATAAGTGATGGTCGTCAAAAACTGAGGGATGATTACAAACCCACCCACTATACTCATGTGTCATGTATTCCTATGGAATAGTACTTAGATAGATTAAGTAGAAGACACTAAAAGATAATACTAATTATATTGATGAAATTCGAACTTCAAAATAATTTTCAAATTAGAATGTCAACATTTCCATGCTAAGCTAGCCATGTTCAATTAAATACTTATAGGTCGTATCTTGTAAAATAAGAAACGAAAATAGCAAGGGTAATCTCTCACTTTTTAAAAATGAATTAAAATTTTAGAATATCACAAGATTTTTTATAATTTCTATTATTTGAGTTAGTTTTACTTGACTCATATCTCATTAAAAACGAGAAATTAGATAAATCCTAGCCACGTATCATATAAATCATACTCCCTTCGTCCGCCAAAAGTGAACCACTTTTACTATATTGGGCGTCCACAAAAAGTGTATCACTTTCCTTTTATAGAAATGGACGTCCCACCATCCACTTTAATCTTTTATCCTTATAAACACTCTTTATTTACAAAAAACTCACTTCAAATTCAATCTCAGCCACACATCTCATAAAGTGGTGGGACCATTTCTCTACTACATCAAAATCATCATCCTTTTTATTAAATCCCGTGCCTAGCCAAAGTGGTCCACTTTTGGATAATATTAAAATTGACCTAAACATTTATTAGGGGAGAAGCATACAATTTCAAACCTTGGTATCTTATTCAAACTTGTAATGTTAGTTTAATAGTTCAGACAAGCTCTGATACAAATTATCTGCCCATGCTCCATCTATAAATAAATAAACAAAAAGAAGATTAAAAAAAAAAAAAAAAAACACACACAAACCACTTCCCACAAACACAATCTCATCATCCCTAAACCATGAAAACCCCAACCATTTCTCCCCTTACTTTGCTTCTTCTTCTCATCTCATGCTCATGGGCAGCAGCTTCCGCCGCCGCCGACCACCACCAAGATTTCCTACATTGCCTGTCTGAGAAATTCGACAGCTCCGACGTTGTCTACACCGCAAGCAATTCATCATACACTTCCATCTTGAAATATTCCATCTACAACCTCAGATATGCTTCCGAATCTACACCAAAGCCGCAGGTGATCATAACCCCGGAACACGAATCTCAGATCCCGCCGGTGATACGCTGCGCTAAAAAAACCGGCCTCGAGATCAGAACTCGAAGCGGCGGCCATGACACCGAGGGACTATCTTATGTATCACAAGTCCCGTTTGTGATGATTGATTTGATCAATCTCAGTGAAATCACAGTCGACGCCGAGGCCAAAACCGCGTGGGTCGAAGCCGGCGCCACCATCGGCTCTTTGTATTACAGAATCGCGGAGAAAAGTCCGGTTCTTGGATTTCCGGCCGGCGGTTGCCTGACCATTGGCGTCGGAGGCCACTTCAGCGGGGGAGGCTTCGGCTTCATGCAGAGGAAGTACGGCTTGGCTGCCGATCATGTGATCGATGCAAGAATAGTAGACGTTAATGGCAGAATTCTTGACAGGAAATCAATGGGCGAAGATCTGTTCTGGGCTATCAGAGGCGGCGGAGCTGCTAGCTTTGGTGTAGTTGTTGCCTGGAAGGTATTGTGATTCCTCTGTCTTAACAAAGCATACGAGCTCATTGTTAAGACGGGATCATAACTTTTAGTGTTTTTTTTTTAAAAAAAAATTACTATATCTTATGGAATTTGAAAATGATGATTATATGTTACTCCCTCCGTCCCACCCAAGATGCTACATATTCTTTTTCGAGCCTCCCAACGAAGATGCTACATTTCTATATTTGACAAAAATAAGGAATTTTAAACACTTAATTAACACTAATTAAGTATTTATTTATTACTTTCTCTCTCCTACTTTATCACTTTATTACTTTCTCTTCCTTATTTTATTACTTTATTACTTTCTCTCTTCTACTTTATCACTTTATTATTACACACTTAAAACATTAATTTACAACTTCTTAATTAAATCCCGTGCTGAAAAACAAATGTAGCGTCTTGGCCGGGACGGAGGGAGTATAAAATCTGAAAATAAGGATCTAACACATCAAAATAAGGATAATAGCTTTCATCGCGGCCTGAGATAGGAGTGTGAATTTAAAAAATAGAAGCCACAGTTTTCATTTTTGAATTCCGAATTCCGTACTATATAATTCTCATTTTTAAATTTCATAGTTCTCCTTTTGAAAAAATAATGAAAGGTACGATTCTGTTTCGTCTGAAATAATGCAAGACTAGTCGATATCATTGTCACCAATTTTCTATTCTTTTTTTTTTCTTCCTTAATTTTGAAATGAGACGTTTGATTAAATTGGGTTAATCACATACCTTCTCAATTCTCAAAAAATAGTTCTAGAAGGGGATGATATAATTGAAATTAATTTAATTTCAACAGGTTGAACTAGTAGATGTACCAGAAAGGGTTACTGTTTTCACAGTGGACAAAACCCTAGAACAAAACGCAACTCAACTCATCGACCGCTGGCAATACATCGCTCCCAACCTCGACAAAGATTTGTTCATCGCAATCTTGATAACCCGGTTGAGTTCCAACCCGACCATCCACGCCTCCTTCGTGTCGCTATTCCTCGGCCCCATCGACACGCTGTTGCCGCTGATGCGACGAAGCTTCCCCGAGCTCGGCCTAGTGAGAGAAAACTGCATCGAGACGAGCTGGATCAATTCCACACTCTACATCGGCGGCTACCCCATCGACGCGCCGCCGCAAATCCTGCTCAACAGAACTCAGCCCCAACCGGCATACTTTAAGCAAAAATCAGACTACGTGCAGACACCAATTCCTCAATACGCCATTCAAGGCATATGGGAGCAATTTTACCGAGCAGAGGATAAGGGGTATTTGTTAATCACCATGATGCCGTACGGCGGGAGAATGGCGGAGATCTCCGACTCCGCCATTCCTTTCCCTCATAGAGCTGGCAATCTGTACTTCTTCGCTCATCTAGTCCGTTGGCAAGAAGAGAATTCGGACGGCTACCTAAGCTGGTCGAGGAGGCTTTACGATTACATGACTCCTTACGTCTCGACGGCTCCGAGGTCAGCGTATCTCAACTACAGAGATCTCGACCTCGGAGTCAACAACGTTGTGGGGAAGACGAGCTACGCGCAGGCGAGTGTTTGGGGGAAGAAGTATTACAAGAACAATTTCGATCGTCTTGTTCTGGTTAAGACCATGGTTGATCCTCACAATTTCTTCAGAAACGAACAGAGCATTCCAAGTGGAAAAAGTGGGAAATTAATTTGAAAATTTTAGGAGGGGATGAGAGCATGTGTTTGAATATGAATAAGACCTTGTAAAAATTGTGTTATGTTTCAAAATTTGTATGCATTTACTATAATAAAGTGATACAATTAGGGAGCGTTTAGTTTGCTTGATTGATAAAATGCATGATTGAATATTTTTATCCTTAATTAAGAGTAGTATTTCTTCAATTTTATCATTTTAAGGTCGTTTTACTCTGAATGATTTAACTTGATAGATAAAAATAATAAGACTAGCTAATCTCTTATTTATTTAATTAGATGTATTAAATCTTTTGGATATCCCAATGCTTCTGATTATTTCCATTATTTAAGCTAGTTTTGCTTGATTCTTATCTCATTGAAATTGTGGGATTAGAGAAATCTTAGTCTAGAGAATAAAAAATATTCAATCATGCATGCAAAGTAAACGTCACTCAATGAATTAAAAATCAAGCAAAAAATTAGCTAATCAAGGATCTTGAAATATTCTTAAAATTTCAATTCATCTAAGTAAACAAGAGATCAGACGTATTATTTTTATTTATTAAGAACCCCCGCTTAAGAATTAAGATACGAATACAGCTGGACACCAAATTTTAATTTTGATTAGATCTTGAAAATACTACTAGTATTTTAGAATACTCTGATAAGAAGGGTAGCTGAATAATTAGCTACGATTCTTAATTAGTACGTTCTTTCAAGATTTCTAATTGTTAATTGTTATGTAATAGACCTGTTCCTTGATGCTTCTCTATAGTCCATGCTCAAAGTCAATGAGACAGCATCAGAGAGATATGTTTTTTAAATGCAATCTGAATAAAATAATATAATATAGGTAATTATCTCTTAACGCAAAATTAAAAGGTCAAACTGCCATTTAAACGTGACGCACATTATTAAGTTTTGATTATTTTCTTCGAACACGTGATGATTTTTTTATTAGATTAGTGTTTTAAGTGTGTAGGTAATAAAGTATAAAAGTGATCAAGTCTGAGAGAAAATGTAATTAAGACCCTTATTTTTGGACTGATTATTACCTTATTGAAAATGTGTCAAGATTCGGGGGGACGAAGGGGTATCTCTTAATGCAAAATCAAAAGGTCAAACTGCTATTTAAACGTAACGCACATAAGTTTTGATTATTTTCTTCGAACACATGATGATTTTTTTATTAAATTTTAAATTATAGCAATTTCAATATTCAACACTTAATTATCTGCATAATGCAATATCTAAAATTTTCATTTGGCAGCCCAACTCAGCCTTCAGAGCCTAGTCCAGATTATCAAACTTTACAAGGGATGGCTTAGTGGATGGCCTAGTGGATGGGGTGGTTGCCTGTTGTCCAAGAGGTCATAGGTTCTTATGCTTAATTCGTGTTAAATATCATCTTTAGGATATGATTCTGGTCTTATATGAATTTTGATGGTATTTGATAGGATATGGAGAAAAGATTTAATTTTGAGAAGAATCTTGAAGTTTCAAGTTGGGAAAGAAGAAGCTTTTGCAAGGAACGAGACTCGCGTGCAAATTAAATGTCGAACTGATTGGAATTATTGAAGTGGGTTGCATGGATTTATTTTGTGGGCTTTCAGACGCCACCTTCTTTGTTTAAGTTAATTAGATTAGTTTTTCTTATTAGTTTAGGTGTTTAGTTTTGTTTAATTAGTTAGGGCCCATGTTATGCGCCAATTAGTTTAGGTTAGTCTTATTTTAATTTCCTTAGTTAGATATATATATAACAATTAGCAGCCGCCACTTTTTTGATCACCATAATTCACGCCAACTTTGGAGAGCAGCGACTGGACGCAATTTTAGAGTTCTCAATTCAAGTTTTATTCTTTCATCATTCTTGCATGCAATTTATTCTTTTAATTTCTTGTGTTATTTAATTATATAAATAACGTTTTCTAGCTAAATTCGTTTATTCCGGCATCGATTAGGGAAACACTAGCGAAATTATTCTGTGAGATCTAATTGTTCTTATACTTTATTTTATGCTTGCATCTGCAATTCTCCATGTTTAATGATATTAATTGTTTTAATCCATTAGATAGTTGCAAATATTTATTGGGTTAGAATTAATTATATAGCCAATTGAACCGGCCATCCGTAATTGTGGTTTAGGTTTGATTAGTGGTAAATTGACACATCAGGGTCAAGGGAAAAGCAGTCTTAATTCAATAATCTTGCGTCAGAGTTTATTGGTTTTGAATCGAGTTTCTCTAGATATTAATGATGTCGGCTCATTAAACCTATAGAGCGTCTCTTACGGTTGTCAGTCGATTAGGGTAGTAATTAGTGAAGCGTATTCCTGGTTACCAAATAATTAAGGAGAAATAAGATCACGTCAGAAGCGTCTTCGGTGGTTATAACTGGTTTGTTTGCATGATTTAAAGTTATTTTTGCATCGATGATCGGAATAATTAAGCTAGGGTGGACTTAATTGATTGCTGGAATTCTTTTATTAATTGTTGGATTTTTATTCATCTTTTGGTTAATTGGAAAAATTGGTTTATTTGGATTTTATTTATTTAATTTTAAGTTTAGTATTTTCTATATTTTCTTCTCAAAATTTCGGAGGTTACTTGCAGGCTTTAATTAGAGAAATTCTCGCCAGTCCCTTGGGAGACGATCTTGCTTACTGCTATCTGCGCAGTGTGGGCATATACCGGCTGACTGCCGGATATTTTTGGTGTAAAACGACGCACCATTTTGCTTGATTCTTATCTCATTGAAATTGTGGGATTAGAGAAATCTTAGTCTAGAGAATAAAAAATATTCAATCATGCATGCAAAGTAAACGTCACTCAATGAATTAAAAGTCAAGCAAAAAATTAGCTAATCAAGGATCTTGAAATATTCTTAAAATTTCAATTCATCTAAGTAAACAAGAGATCAAACGTATTATTTTTATTTATTAAGAACCCCCGCTTAAGAATTAAGATACACGAATACTGGACACCAAATTTTAATTTTGATTAGATCTTGAAAATACTACTAGTATTTTAGAATACTCTGATAAGAAGGGTAGCTGAATAATTAGATCTTGAAAATACTACTAGTATTAGATTAGTGTTTTAAGTGTGTAGGTAATAAAGTATAAAAGTGATTAAGTATGAGATAAAATGTAATTAAGACCCTTATTTTTGGACTGATTATTACCTTATTGAAAATGTGTCAAGATTCGGGGGGACGAAGGGGGTATCTCTTAACGCAAAATCAAAAGGTCAAACTGCTATTTAAGCGTAACGTACTTATATAAGTTTTAATTATTTTATTCGAAGACATGATGATTTTTTTATTAAATTTTAAATTATAGCAATTTCAATATTCAACACTTAATTATCTGCATAATGCAATTTCTAGAATTTTCATTTGGCAGCCCAACTCAGCCTTCAGAGCCTAGTCCAGATTATCAAACTTTACAAGGGATGGCCTAGTGGATGGGGTGGTTGCCTGTTGTCCAAGAGGTCACAGGTTCAAGTACTCTCGGCCACAATAACCACCATAGGTGGGGTGTGTGTAGTTTGTATTATTTGTAAAGAAATTATTCATAAAAAAAAGAAAAGTAAAATTACAGCATACACATAGAGGTGTCACCATAATCTTTACAAATTTATTTATTGAAAAAAAAAAACATAGACAAGTTTGAGACTAACAATACACTTCATGATGCATCATTTGTATTTATGACATAGATATATATAATTAATTAGATGCTTTGGTATAGTTTTTGAGGAAGCCTAAGAGTGAGAACAACATCAACAAGCTTCAACTTTGGTAGAGCGAGTCCCAACCCTTCTCCCATGTCAACTGTCTCCCCATTTGGCATCGACAAGTCGAAGCTTTGGAGCAAACGGGCGAGGGTTAGATGTATAACTTGCAGACCGAACATCATTCCGGGGCACATTCTTCGTCCCGAGCTAAACGGGATGAACTCGAAACATTGTCCTTTAATATTTATTTGACTTTTCTCGTTCAAAAATCTCTCGGGTCTAAACTTGTCTGGGTCCGACCAAATATTAGGGTCGCGGTGCAATTTCCATAGGTTGATGACCAAACGCGTCCCTTTTGGGACATGGTATTCGCCGATGTGGCAGTCCTCGAGGGCCTCGCGGGGCCCTGACAGGGGCCCCGGCGGGTACAACCTTAGGGTTTCTTTGAAGATTGCTTGTAGATAAGTGAGTTTGTTGATGTCAGATTCTTGCACGCATCTGTCTCTACCAACATTGTTATCAATTTCGTCTTAAGCTAGTTTCATGGTATGGGGATTGTTTAGGAGCAACGAGATCGCCCATATTAGTGTCTCGGCCGTGCTCTCGGATCCCGTCATGACTAGCATCTAAATATTTGATTAAAAAAAATACGGATTAATCAAAATAACAAAATATATCTCAAACTATAACTCTGTTTTCAATTACATCCCGAACTATCAATTTTCACAAATTATTTTTAGGGCTACATGAAACTATGAATATAGTTACAAACTTTGTAGTACTTGAAAATTGAGGAGGATAGTTGAAAATTTAATGTGGGAAAAACTCAGTTTTACACATGGATTTTCACGTCAAATTAATTCTTCACTATATTATATCCTAATCATCTTCATGTACGAGAAAAAAATAATATATTTGATGATATATATGCATAAGTGAAAATCGATAGTTCATAATATAATTGGAAAAACGACAAGAACATATCATGCTTACTAGAATTGTGGCCTTGATGACAGTTTCCCTTGTGTAATTAGCTACCATCTCATTCTCCTCTATTGTTGACAACATCACATCTAGGGATGGCAGTGGATCTTGGACCCGGTCCAGATCCGTGGATCCAGAATCTCAATTTTTTGGATCCGATGGATCTGGATCTGGATCTCAGTTTTGAAAACGGATCTGGATCTTGAAATTATAGATCCAGATCCGATCCGTGGATCCGTTTTATTTTATATATATTTTTTATATTATTTTATATTTAATTTACTAATAATATTAACTAAATTAAAAATAATAAATAAATTATATTCAAAAGAATAAAAACTAAAAGTAATTAGATAAAAGTATTTTGTGTTATATTTTTCATAATAGAAATTAGATGTTGATTTTATGATTTTTTTTAATTTAATTTAAAAATAGTAGATCCATGGATCTGGACCCGTGGACCCGCGGATCTGACGGATCTGGATCTGGATCCAAAATTTTCAGATCCACGGATCTGGATCTGGATCTGGTATATGAAAACGGATCTGGATCTGGTATTGGCCAGACCCGATCCAGATCCGGCCCGTTGCCATCCCTAATCACATCCATGAAATTTGAGACACTTTGATCGTTTTTTTGCCTTCTTGTCTGAATTCTTTCTTGAACCCAATCGTCAAGAACATGGTCTACTTGCTTGAAAGTTTGTTTCATGCTTTTGATGTATCCTCCAATATCCAACCATTCTAGGACTGGGATTGCATCAGAAAAAACGAACACTCCACTGAGATACAATACTTTCTTTATGGCTTCTTGGAACCTCCAATTTTTGTCATCACCTCTGCAAGAACAAGGGGTATTAGCGTAAAATAGAGAAGTTGAAAAACTATATATAAAGAGAGGGAAAGGTTGAATTGAGAAATTAAATATTTTACAAAATTGCGAAATATTGAACAGATCAATAATTTTGATGAACAAGTTAGTCATTTTAATGAATAGACGTATTTTAGAAAATTTCATCACTGCAAGACTTGAACTCCAAACCAAAATGTCTGTTCATCAAAATTATTGATCACGATTTTAAATTTTGCAAAATATTTAATTTTTCAATAGAACCGAATCCTATATATATGAATTTGCAATGAAAAATATAAACAAAAAAAATTGAAATTTTTGCTTCTTATAACATTCGAACTCAAAACCATGAATTCATCCAATAAACAGATGAATTCACCGTAGATATTCATGATTCAACTTGAAAATAAATTTTTATATTAATTTATTCTTATATACACGTGAAAACATATATTTACACATGAAACACAAAATATAACACCAAAGTTTACACGTAACTACTTACTTGGAAAACGAGAACCTTTTCCCAACTAGCATCCTTAAAATGATATTGAACGTCAAGAGCTCAATCCGACCACTCAAAGCCACCACCTTCTTCGATTCGCCGCCGTTTTCGCCGCCGCTCATCGAGTACAAATCCTTGACGAAGCCGTCGACCTCCGCCGCCCGCACGTAACTGAAATCGTCGAGGCGGCGGACCGTGAAGAGGTCGACGGTCACCATCTTCCTGACGTCACGCCAGTAGGGCCCGTAGGGTGTGAGCCCGAAGCTCGCGCCGCCGTAGCCCACGTACTTCGCCACCGCCATGCTCGGCCGCGTCACGAAGACGCGGTCGTTGGCGGTGAGGCACTCCTTGATCGCCTCCCAGCTGCTCACCACCACGGCGCGATGGCTGCCGAAGCGGAGGGTGGCTGCCGAGGCGGAGGGAGAAGACCGGGCCGTGGCGGTCGGCCATGGCCCCCAGGGTTCGGGCCACCGGGCTCGGGCCGTCGAGGAGGTGGAGGTGCCCTATCAACGGCCATGCACCCGACGGCTCCGGTGGAGTTTGTTGATCTGCTCTGGTAGGCTGCACTCTGGCAAGGCCAGCTCTGGTAGCACTGGACTCTAGTATCTTTGGCTGCGCAGACGTTTCTCGACTGCGCAGCTCTTCGTATTCATTTATTATCCTAAGTTTTTAGTTAAACCTGCACTGGTTAGTTTATTTAATAATAATAATAATAAATAGGTAAAATAGACTTGAATTACTAAGCACAACGCTGATGAATATTACAGTCCTCATCAGTGTGAAACAGTGTAAAATAACTATTACATGCACGATTTTTAAAAAAGTGTGTTGCAGTGTATTTTACCTTGTTACACTCTTTCACAATTACACATATTTACGTTATCACACGTTTTTGCAAAAAAAGTGTGTAACTTTATTAAGGATATAATTGTACCATTTACATTAAAAAAAAATGCTAATTTTTCCATATTTTTATTTGGGTGGACACTTTTTCCTTCTTATACAAGAATGGCTAATTGAGCCCATCAACTCAATATAAAAACACAACATTTTCAGAAAATGAATTATTCAAGAATCGCAGTGTCATTCTCTCTCCTCCAATAATACACCATCTCACCTGCATTCATTCAGCGCCTTGAAAACAAATCCGATTCATCCATTTCTGCAGTTCTTTACACTCAAAGCAATGCCTTATATTCATCACTTCTGCAAAATTACATAAGAAACCTAAGCTTCAATGAATCCCACACACCCAAAACCCCAAATCATCATCGCCGCGAAGCAAGTTTCTCACATTCAATCAGCCATTCCATGCGCGAAGGCGCACGGCATGCAGATGAGGATCTCGGATGCTCCAGCTACGGCATCGCGTATCGTACAAGATCAAAATCGTCCCCGTCCCGGAAAACGTGACGGTTTTCCGAGTTGCGAGTAGGGCTGGTAAACCGATTTTGGTTATCCGATTAAAACCGTAAATTGGGCCCTCCTTTTGAGTTTTGAGGTTGCAACCTAATTACTGTAGCCAAATTGGTCGGCCCTTTTGGTATTTTCATAATGGGCTTAAATTGGGCCCTCCTTTTATGCTTGAACTAAAACTGTAGCCATACTTACTCAAGAATCAAGATTATAATCTACTTCAGTCAACACAAAAACAAATTTGCATTATTAATTGCTCACAATGAATTTGTGATGCATATATCAATATTTATTCTTAATTTCTCGGACATAAGTAACACCTCATTTTGACATTTTCTAATCAAGTATCCCCCCATATAATTTGTGTAGGAGTGTGAGTGACGACAGATTTCATTTCAACATTCGGTCTAAATAAACACAACCTACGATCATACTTTCTCAAATATATGATTATATTTTCTTTTTGCTCACACACTTTCTCAAATTACATGCTTTCACATCTTACTTCAAATTCTTCATTTTCCCGCATTGTTTGCTATTTGTAGGGGAATGGAATAAAGTTAAATGTTCCTTTGTATCACCATGAAATAAAGAAAATGAAACATTAATTATTTGTTTTTTTATGTTAATATCCAATGCTCATGTATGTGACAATGCCATGCAATATATGACAAAATTGAGATTCAAATTAATTAATTTCACACAAAAGAGATTTGATTTTGTATACTATTTTGTTAGATTATCGGAGTGAGGCGAACTTTTTTTTTTCAAAAGGAAACAGTAAAATTCATCTGAGCCATGATTTTATCTCGAATCGCCTCATTAATAATACATAAACTATCGAACACATAATAATGCAAGATTATTTTGCTACCAATACCTCATAATTAATTAAAACCTACCAATCACAACCTTATTATTTAAATATCTCGGATCCCGTACAAGCCAAGTATTTTTTTTTTCACTTAAATAATGGTGAATAGGAGATATTTGTGTAACTATAAACTTCATTTTGCCATTTGGAGTATATGCGTGCAAGAAAGATCGATGGGCTGTGGTGGACATCGTATACCACCAAATAATTCCTGCAGAATTATCAAAACTAATTAGCATAATGATAAGCAGGGTCGATCCCACAGAAAGCAAGTAAAATCATTCAAATCCCTAAAATCTATAATTTTGGTGATGCCACCACGCCTTAAATTTGAGAAAATATAAATTAAACTAATAAAACAAAATTAATCAAATAAAAGAGTCTAGAAAAATATCAATAGAAAGGTAATTCGGCTCAAATAAATCCACACTAATTCAAAGCTCTGATCATCGACGCAATAATTAATTAATCCTTATTAACCAACCAGTTATAGGATACCGTGAACACAACGGACGTACCCCAATTCCTACTTACTGTGTCGATAAACAGCTGGAAACGCCAGACCTGTCTATTCCCTTATTAAAATACAACCTAGCTGGATACGCCAGTCTTAGATTTAATATTCTAATAGCATTAAGATGAAGGAACCCAATTTAGACCAATTATCCGAGATACGCTAGTAATAATTAATCCACCAATTTATTCCTACTACGAACATGGTAGTTTTATCACTAATCAGCCCTATTCCAACAATTACGGATTGGAGGTGCTAATTGACTGTAATCCAATTAAATCTAAGTTGATCAAGCTTAAATAAAATCAGAATTATCTTTAAACCCTAGGAATAAATCGAAATTAATAGGAACCAATTTTATGCTCAATTAAGTCTGACAGATTAATAAATTAGTGCTTCATTATTCTCGCCGAATTAGAAAATTAGCTACTCATAATTAAATTAACAACAACTAAAGAAATAAAAGAAAGCATAATAATAATCAAACACAAAATAAACAAATCAAAATTGCAAGAAATAAAATACGAACGAAAATATAAATAGCTAGAAATAAACTGATCACCAATCGAAAGAAATCGTTGCTAAAAGGTCGAAACAATCCAGCCGCAATTGCTCTCCAAAATTCAAAAGCTAGAAAGAAACAATATTATAAAACTAATTTGCATGCATGGAAGAATTCGTATCTGCACTCAAACTAAAGCAAAAGTATGTATCATAAAACTAAACAAAGTCAACTCTAATTCCTTAGTCTAAAAATGTGGCTAGGCCTAATGATGATAATAAAAGAAGAATCCTTCCCTTGTCAAATACTCCCTCCGTCCCATAATAAGTGGCCACATTCTTTTCGGCACGGAGATTAAGAAATTGAGTGTTATATGTTTTAATAGAGTGTGGCCTATAATTGTTGACCAAATTAGTGAGTAATTGTTGACTTAATTAAAGTAATTTTGGCATTTTTAGAAAGTGACCTACAATTGTTGACCAAATTAGTGAGTAATTGTTGACTTAATTAAAGTAAACTTTTGCCATTTTTAGAAAGCAGCCACTTATAGTGGGACAGACGAAAAAGGAAATGTGGCCACTTATTATGGGACAGAGGGAGTACTTACTAACTATGCGGCACTTTTTGAAACAAAAATTAGGGAATTAAAATTCCCTTAAGCTACCGCCTCCCTTATCTCTACGGGTTTCGGCCCTTAATAAAATCAAACCCAAAATACTTAAAAATATGAGTTTTGGACTTAATTAAATTTGAAACAATTATTTTCAAGTCCAATCTCTAAAATCTTCAATTTCCACCCCAATCTCCATCAAAAGCTTGCTTTTCTTTAATTCCTTCCATCTCCAAGCTCCATCTCCAATTCCTCGTATTTCTACGCCAAAACAGTGCAAACCATGCAAAATCACATAAAACCAAGGCGAAACGCACACTAAACTAAGCAGCTAAAATACACACATCAGGCTGCAAGGTTCTAGTAACTTTGAAATTAAAGTCTAAATTAATACTGTATTAAATAAATTAACATGAAAGAAAATTCAAATACATACTACTAAAGTACTTTTCTACTTATTTTTTTTATTATTATTATTGGTGAGTTGCTACTAAGGATTTTCAAATAGATATCCCTAAATTTCTTCAATAATAGTATCTTCTAGAATAACGTTACATTGACGTTGTCTATTAATCTGCATATGCAATCGTGAGTTGAGTTACAATCACATTAGGGGATTTAATTACAAAACAATGTGAAACTTAGCATTAAAGCACCTGCGAAAATGTAGCATCTCAAATGTGAAATGCAGACATGTTATGTGCTAAAAAGGATGTTGACTATTGCACTATACAAAGATATCTGAAATTTAAAATGTAAAAAGTTAACAATCAATATAGTCAAATAATATTAATATTCGCAATAAATCGATAAAGCATGGCATGCAATGAGAGATTCAATTAAAGAGTAACTTAATCACCAATTAACTGCCGCTAAACCAACACACACGTTTGACTCCATAGTTTGATTCGTTTTCATGGTGAAATGATGTTGGCATCTCAACCAAATTTCAAGCTAAAGCACGTTAGACGAGAAACAAACAGGATGCTAGCTCATCGTTTAACTAAGTCGACAAAGGATTTTATTTCTATGTATGTTTGAAATGAACCTCCATCCTTTGTGGAGAATCTTGTCCATTTTTTATACTTGTGCTCGTAATAAAGTCACCTTTTTCCTTCAAAAAATAAATGTAAATATAGATTAAATATAAAAGTGGGATTTTATTCAAATCGCACCTACAAATAGTAGTTACATGTAAACACTACAAAAAAAAATAGAGATTACCGACAACGATTTGCCGTCGGTATTGACGGCACGACGGCCGGTAAAGTAGTTGTCGGCGGCAAATCGCCGTCTGTGGTGATTTACTCGTCGGTAACGCAATTACCGACGGCGATCGGCCGGGCAACATTTAAAGGAGAAGAGTTTAAGATTAATTAGTTCCACCAGCTCATTTTAAACTCAAATCGCAGCTAATTTAGACATTAAATTTATGTGATCAATGTCATATATATTTCCCCTTATGTACTTAACAATTACTAATATTTTATACACGTTAATTAATTATATTAGTTATCCCAAAACAATGTTAAACGACACGTGCTTAATTAAATATCACCCCGCCCGCCTACAACACTTATATAAGTATAATGCAAAGATCATGCACGAAATTAGCAGTATTAATCAAGTAGATTTGTCAGAGGTCGAATTGTTGGGAAAAGTGGTGAAAAAATATTCAAGAGTGTCAAAATAAATGACACTTGCACAGCGGAACCAGGATAATTCTTTTTCCTCTTGCTGGATTACAAAATGGGATCCAAACCAAGAAAAAATATTTGGTGCAAAATATAAGAAAATATGAGACAAGAATTTTTACGTGGAAAATCCAAATTGGGAAAAACCAGGAGACCGTAGTCTAGATAGAAATCTTCCACTGTATATAGTACGTAGGCTTACAAAATTCTCCCTACACAAAATAGGGGAAACACAAATCTCAAGTTTAATAACTTAGAAAACACAAGAGGACTGAGCTACTATTTTAAGAGAGATGAAAAATCCTATGATTTTTCCTCACACTTTTCTTCTCTCAAAATGCACTCACCAAACTCTCTCTTGTTTTGCCTTACACTCTTCTACTTTGCACACTTTGTTTTGCCTTACAGTACTCTTCTACTTTGCACACTTTCATTCGGCAGAATGAGCCTCAATTTATAGAGGAATTGAGCTGCAAATGTCTTCCCCTATAGCCGCAATCGTAGAATGCTGTAATAGGAGGAGGCTGGCAGATATTGTAATCGCCACATTTCCGAGAAGCAAGGTAGGCTGTTTGCTGCAAATTTTTTTCCAATGTAAATGTTGCAATTAATGCAACACTATTCATCTACACCTTTGTCAAAAGTTGTAGGCTTGTGGGACATCTCACATTAAGGTGGATTTACCTCAACACGAATACGTTACCTTCTTTGAAATTTTCAAGGTAAAATGTTGGGAAAAAAAAATATTTGAATTATACTATATCTAATTATTATCCGATTTGCATCAAACGTGTCTGCCCCACATACATCAAAATTTTCTCTATATAATCCCAACTCAAAACCCTCATTATAATATCAAAAACCACAACATTTTCAGACAATGAGTTGTTCAAGAATTGCAGTGTCATTCTCTCTCCTCTTCTCCCTCCTACTTTCTCTCTCATCGGCTGCCTCCAACAACACATCGTCTCACCATGCATTCATTCAGTGCCTTGAAAACAAATCCGGTTCATCCATTTCTGCAGTTCTCTACACTCGAAGCAATTCCTCATATGCATTCATTCTTAACCACTTTTTATTAAAGTTTATGCTGAAAGATTCTAGGTATAAATATGACATATGCATGGGGGAATTATTTATTTTGAGAAACCATGACCAAAAGATTAATATATAAGTGATGGTCGTCAAAAACTGTGGGATGATCATTACAAACCCACCCACTATACTCATGTATCATGTATTTGGATGAAATTCGAACTTCAAAATAATTTTCAAATTAGAATGTTGACATTTCCATGCTAAGCTAATCTAAGTAAATACTTATAGGGCGTATCTTGTATATTAAGAAACTAAAATAGCAAGGCTAATCTCTCACTTTTTAAAAATGAATTAAAATTTTAGAATATCACAAGATTTTTTTATAATTTCTATTATTTGAGTTAGTTTTACTTGACTCATATCTCATTAAAAACGAGAAATTAGATAAATCCTAGTCACGTATCAAATAAATCATACTCCCTTCGTCAGCCAAAAGTGAACCACTTTTACTATATTGGGCGTCCACAAAAAGTGTATCACTTTCCTTTTATAGAAATGGACGTCCCACCATCCACTTTAATCTTTTATCCTTATAAACACTCTTTATTTACAAAAAACTCACTCCAAATTCAATTTCAGCCACACATCTTATAAAGTGGTGGGACCATTTCTCTATTACATCAAAATCATCATCCTTTTTATTAAATTCCGTGCCTAGCTAAAGTGGTCCACTTTTGGATAATATTAAAATTGGCCTAAACATTTCTCAGGGGAGAAGCATACAATTTCAAACCTTGCTTTCTAATTCAAACTTGTAATGTTAGTTTAATAGTGTAATGCAAGCTCTGATACAATGATCTGCCCATACTCCATCTATAAATAAATCAACAAAAAGAAGATTAAAAAAAATAAAAAAACACAAACCACTTCCCACAAACACAATCTCATCATCCCTAAACCATGAAAACCCCAACCATTTCTCCTCTCACTTTGCTTCTTCTTCTCATCTCATGCTCATGGGCAGCAGCTTCCGCCGCCGCCGACCACCACCAAGATTTCCTACATTGCCTGTCTGAGAAATTCGACAGCTCCAACGTTGTCTACACCGCAAGCAATTCATCATACACTTCCATCTTGAAATATTCCATCTTCAACCTCAGATATGCTTCCGAATCTACACCAAAGCCGCAGGTGATCATAACCCCGGAACACGAATCTCAGATCCCGCCGGTGATACGCTGCGCTAAAAAAACCGGCCTCGAGATCAGAACTCGAAGCGGCGGCCATGACTCCGAGGGACTATCTTATGTATCACAAGTCCCGTTTGTGATGATTGATTTGATCAATCTCAGTGAAATCACAGTCGACGCCGAGGCCAAAACCGCGTGGGTCGAAGCCGGCGCCACCATCGGCTCTTTGTATTACAGAATCGCGGAGAAAAGTCCGGTTCTTGGATTTCCGGCCGGCGGTTGCCTGACCATTGGCGTCGGAGGCCACTTCAGCGGAGGAGGCTACGGCTTCATGCAGAGGAAGTACGGCTTGGCTGCCGATCATGTGATCGATGCAAGAATAGTAGACGTTAATGGCAGAATTCTTGACAGGAAATCAATGGGCGAAGATCTGTTCTGGGCTATCAGAGGCGGCGGAGCTGCTAGCTTTGGTGTAGTTGTTGCCTGGAAGGTATTGTGATTCCTCTGTCTTAACAAAGCATACGAGCTCATTGTTAAAACGGGATCATAACTTTTAGTGTTTATTTTTTAAAAAAAATTACTATATCTTATGGAATTTGAAAATGATGATTATATGTTATTTCCTCCGTCCCACACAAAATGCTACATATTCTTTTTCGAGCCGTCCCAACGAAGATGCTACATTTCTATATTTGACAAAAATAAGGAATTTTAAACACTTAATTAACACTAATTAAGTATTTATTTATTACTTTCTCTTTCCTACTTTATCACTTTATTACTTTCTCTTCCTTATTTTATTACTTTATTACTTTCTCTCTCCTACTTTATCACTTTATTATTACACACTTAAAACATTAATTTACAACTCCTTAAACCTCGTGCCGAAAAGCAAATGTAGCGTCTTGGCCGGGACGGAGGGAGTATAAAATCTGAAAATAAGGATCTAACACATCAAAATAAGGATTATAGCTTTCATCGCGGCCTGAGATAGGAGTGTGAATTTAAAAAATAGAAGCCATAGTTTTTGGTGTTTAATGAAACCAACACCTAAAACTACACGATGAAACAGTAAACTATACCTATTGGAACTGATCGGAAAGAGCGAAGTAGAATGATCGGAAACTTAATACGAGAGAGAAAAATGACTGTTGTATTAAAAATATGAGATAGCGTAAAAAATAATACACGAGCTCGGACCCTATTTATAGATTTACAAGCGGAGGGGTAAAATAGTAAAAACATCTTCGGTGCATGCGACCTGCGTGGTGGAAGGGTACGTTGGTAATTTCGATAATACGCGGGAGACCTTCCCGCGCGTTTATTGGCTCCTCTGATGGAAATGTCTTCTCTGGCGAAGGCGTCTTCTCTGGTGATATTGACATCTCTGGCATGAGGGACTCCTCTGGTAAACACGTCTTCTCTGGCAAGGGCGTCTCCTCTGGCGGTAGTGACTTCTCTGATGGAGTTGACTTTTCTGATGACGATGACCTCCCTGACGATGGTGACTTTTCCGGCGCGGATGATTTCTCTGGAGGAGAGGGCTCCTCTGTCAAGCATGACTTCTCTGGTGCGGATGACTCCTCTGGCTAGAGTCATTCCTCTGATGGATGACACCCTTCTGGTATAAATGGTTCTTCTGACCCATACGGCTCTTCTGATGAGAGTGGTTCCTCTGATTTGTACTCTCTCCCTACTCTGCATATATTGCTCCTCACCAACCACTCCCCCCTCTAGTCTGGTTGAACCGAGTATTCTTCACGTTCAACCAGTGGTGTGTTATCAGCATCAAAGCTTTGTTGTTTTCCTTGGCCCCTGTAAATCATAAAGACATAAGCATTTTGACATTTTGACATTATGAGAGTAAAAAGAGACCCTGTAAATTGTTCTCTGGCATTTTTGTTACTCCCGCTCCCTAGTCTGGCTAGTTCACTCTGGAGAGGTGCAACTAGTCAGAGGACTCGCCCGCGTGGATGACGTCATCCGCATTAAATGTCTGCTCAGTCTACAGTATTTTCCCCGTACCCGAGGTTACTTTTTAACCTTTGCGTCCTTTCGTCTTTCCGTATAAATTCCCATCCGTTGATTTCTTCCTTATGCCACGTGCCGTTCATCCCGCGTGCTGGTGGTTACCCGCGTACAATCTTACTTAGCCGATTCGAACTCCCCTTTTTTCACTATTCTTCTTCTCCAAGTTTTCCGAGCGAATTTTCTGCATTTTTCGGCGATTTCCTCACTGTTCCGGCATTCTCCCACGACCCTTCTGCTCCAGGTTTTACCGTCCATCTTTTTCCGGTCTAGGTAACTCGCGTATCCTCTTCACTGCAATTTTGTATTTAATCGTAGTGTAGTGGTATAACTGTTGGTGCTCTGATTGAGCGTGCTAGAAACCCTAGGGTTGGCATCTCCCATCATGGCCTGCACCTCCGCCCCTCAACCCTCTCGCTCGCCCTCTCCTTCTGCCCAAGACCCTTCATCTTCCTCCCCAACGCGGGCAGATCCTGAAAATCTTCCTTCCCCCTCTACTTCTGACGAATCTCAAACTGCACCTCCTCCTTCTCCACCTAGGAGAAAAGGGAAAAAGCCCCGCCTACCCCCCAAACGTATTCCTCCATCCCGCCTTAGTGTCGCGGAGGTGGAAAAATTGAAAAGCAAATGTAGGCGTCCTGATGGTTTAAAATTCGAGGCCTTTTGTAAGGATTCAACGCCTCCTGAAAGCCTTCGTCATCCCAAGGTGATAGTTGTTTGGAAAGCTCAAATAGATGCTGGTTTGAGACTCCCTCCTCCTATTCTGCTGGTTGATGTTTGTAACTATTTTCACATCCCCTTTTTTCAAGTCGCTCCTTCTGCCATTCGGAGATTATATGCCTTTCATGTTTTATGCCGAGCTCACGGTGTTGGGGACACCGCCAAATTGTTCTGTCAGACCCAGACTCTCCGCATGCAGGGCAATCCCCTGTATAGCTTTGCTGCTCACCCGAAATATCCTACCACCTTCCTTTCCTCTCTGAATTCTTTCGATAAGGGTTTCCTGAAATATTATTGTTATGTGCGCACCCCTTTCGGCAACTGGCGCGATTATGGTGCTTCGGAGCTGGAATGGCATACAAGTCGCACTACTTATAAACCAGCCTCTTCCGAAGTCCCTTCTACTCGTGACCAGAATATTATAGCTCACCTTAATGCTATGAATAAGGCCCACCCTCTAGACTGTAGGTACCTGGCCGAGAACAATTCCTCTCTGGCATATAATGGTCTGTTTCCCCTGTATCCAGAGAGATCAATAGGTAAAAAATATACATTAGAAAATACATTAGCTCTTGTTACCCTGCTTTTAATGGTGTAAAATTTTGGTTTGCAGATATGTCTTGGAGATCGAAATGTGGGGACAATTTGCCTGACACCCCTTCTCTTGCTGGCCGCGGAGCACATGGCTCGGGCGGTTCTGCTTCCGGAACAAGTCCCTCGGAGCAGCCTGCTGGTTCCCAACTGATCCCCATTCCCCCTGTAGTTGAAATCCCAGAGGGAAATGTGGAAGCCTCGCACTCCTTTGATGCGGAGGAAGTTAATGTGGGGGCTCTTGTTCACAGAAGTGGGCGCTCCAGTGCTGGTGATGCCGCTGGCTCCCGCGAAGAAGATATCCAAGTCGTGGATATTACCGATGAGGTTCCTTCGCCTGATTCGGCTCCAGATGCCACCCTTGCTGATCTTACGAAGAAGCGGAAGAGAGGTTCCCTGATCTCTATGGGTGAGAAGGAGAGACAGGAAAGCCTGAAAAAGACTGGCAAGTCCTCAGAGCCAGCGAGGAGGTCTGCTGGTGGTGTGAAGATCCTCACTCCTGCTGGGGACAAGGGCAAAGGGCCAGCGAAGAAGTCAGCTGGTGGTTCCAAGGTTCTCCCCTCTGTCGGTGGAAAGGGTAAGGGCAAAGCTGTGGTGCCCTCGACTGACGAACCAGAGGATCTTGTTCCTGGGCCGATTTCGAGTTTATCGGGGCAGGAATTGATTGACGCCTTGATAGCTCGTGTCCACTCGAAGGACCAAGAGAAAATGGTGAAGCTGACCCGACCGGCTTTAGCTACTCAGCTCTGCCGGTTGGCTCTTCAGGTATCCTGCATCTTATGCTCCTTATTAAGAATTTTTTAAATTACTAACCTTTTTACGGTTTTGTCGGAACCCCTTTTATCTTCTTGCAGGTGGAGTCAGGGATGTGGGGGGCTGTTAAGTGCCTTCATGACTACGAGACGGCTGAGAAAGAACGGGAGAAGGAACAGGCGGACATCGCCAAGCGTGATGATGATGTCGCCGGGGTAGTAGAGCGTCTGAGTAAAGCTGAAGCGGAGATCGCTGATTTGAAAGATAAATTAGCTCAGGTGGAGGTGGAGAGAGCGTCCTTGGCCTCCGAGTTGTCGAGAGCCACAAAGGAGAGCCACGAAAGCTTAGCCAGGTTCAAAGCTGGTTATGAAAGAGACTACAGGGAAGCCAGGCGGGGTTGGAAGAGGATACTTATGGAAGCTCAGAACCGCGCGTTCGTTCTGGGGGCTCGAGATCAACGCCTGGAGTATTTCTTGTCTCCGCGGGGTCAACATTTCCTGGGGTTGATGCTGGAAGGTACTCTGGAGGCTTTCAAAAAGACCCCCGAGTACTTGGCAGATTTTGGACCCCTCTTTGCTTATGTGATAGAGCAAACAGCTTCCAAGGCATTGGAGATGGCGGGGGCCACCCCGGAACAACTTGCCACTTTGAATTTCAAAGCCTTGATGGATAACCTCCAGGATGAGGAGATAAATAAGCGGATGGGGATCCCTGCGCATTCTCCAGAGAAGCCAGAGTGGTGGTACCCGGTGCTAGAGAAAGCCATTCCCTATTTTTCTCTTGGGATTGGATCTGACTTGCTACCTTCTGCTCCCATATATGCGCCTGCGTTCTCTGCTACCCTGGCGCGCTTTGTGAACCGGCTGCGGGATCCCTCTGGCGAGAGTTCTCGAACATTTTCTCAGTTCGGCCTGGAGCCTCCCTTGCCCTCTGACTTAACGGCTTCTGCCTTCACCGACTCTGCCTCTTCCTCTGCCGCGGTGGAACAGCTGTTCAACCTGTACCAGAATGAGGATCTGTATGTGCAGGAGGCTGCACCGTTGTTGGATTTGGGAGTTCGTCTTCCCCAAGCGAAGGAGACTGGCCTGTTGCCCGTGTTCTCAGAGAAAACTATTTCGGGTCATGCTTCTGCAAGTGGTGTTCCTTCCCGGGCTCCCTCTGCCTCTGCTCCCGTCTCCTCTGCTGTTGCCCAAGTTGCCCCTGTTCCTCCCTCTTGATGTTTCCCCTTTCTCTCCTGACTTTACCAAAAGAGAATTTTGTAACTCTTTAATTTGCATCAATTAAACACTTACCGCCAGTTTTTGATGTACAGCTTTGCTTCTTGAGCGTGCTTTAATGAAATTTCGTTCCCCTCCTTGCTTCTTTTATCTCTGTTATTTGTGTTGTTTTCGCTGCCTGTTGAGGTGGGGTTTATATTTCCGTCTTTCCCCTGTTGATTTGAATTGGTTTGTTATGATTGTTGTTGGTGCTTCTCTAATCCCCTCCCTTGGAATTGCTTTAATTTCTTGTGATGACTCCTCTTCTGCGGATTGAGATGACTCCTCTGGCGAGGATCATGATGACTCCTCTGGCGAAGATTATGACGACTCCTCTGGCGAGGATTGAGATGACTCCTCTGACGAGGATTGAGATGACTCCTCTGGCGAGGATTGTGATGACTCCTCTGGCGAGGATTGTGACGACTCCTCTGGCGAGGATTGAGATGACTCCTCTGGCGAGGATTGAGATGACTCCTCTGGCGAGGATTGTGATGACTCCTCTGGCGAGGATTGAGACGACTCCTCTGGCGAGGATTGAGATGACTCCTCTGGCGAGGATTGTGATGACTCCTCTGGCGAGGATTGTGATGACCCCTCTGGCGAGGATGATGATGCCTCCTCTGGTGAGGATGGTGATGACTCCTCTGGCGAGGATTTGGTTAACTCTTCTAGGAAGGATTTCACCGCCTCCTCTGACGAGGATTTGGTTGATTCTTCTGGAAAAGATTTCACCGCCTCCTCTGACGAGGATTTGGTTGATTTCTTTGCTGGCGATTTCGTGCTTCCCATCCGCGCTGCTTCCCATCCGAGCTGCTTCCCATCCAAGCTGCTTCCCATTCAAGCTTGAGCACTCTGCGCGGAGCATGGAAGACCCGGAGGGTGCAACCAACTTTCGCGGCTTACGATTAAATAGTAACCCTCTGCGTGGAGCATGGAAGGCCCGGGTGGCACGACCAACTTTCACGGCTTACGATTAAATAGTAACCCTCTGCGTGGAGCATGGAAGGCCCGGGTGGCACGACCAACTTTCACGGCTTACGATTAAATAGTAACCCTCTGCGTGGAGCATGGAAGGCCCGGGTGGCACGACCAACTTTCACGGCTTACGATTAAATAGTAACCCTCTGCGTGGAGCATGGAAGGCCCGGGTGGCACGACCAACTTTCACGGCTTACGATTAAATGAACACCCTGCACGAGGCTTGGCAGACCCGGGGGGTGCATACCACCTCTCGTGACTTACGGTTAAGGACAACCTCTGCGCGGAGCATGGAGGACCCGGGGGGTGTAACCAACTTTCGCGGCTTATGATTATGTGCCACCTCTGCGCGGAGCATGGAAGGCCCGGATGGCGCAACCAACTTTCGCGGCTTACGATTGAATAGTAACCCCCTGCACGGAGCATGGAAGACCCGGGGGGTGCGACCAACTTTCGTGGCTTACGGTTAAAGGTCCACCCTGCACGGAGTTTGGCAGACCCGGGGGATGCACACCACCTTCCATGGCTTACGGTTAAGTGAACACCCTGCACGAGGCTTGGCAGACCCGGGGGGTGCACACCACCTCTCGTGACTTACAGTTAAGGACAACCTCTGCGCGGAGCATGGAGGACCCGGGGGGTGTAACCAACTTTCGCGGCTTACGATTATGTGCCACCTCTGCGCGGAGCATGGAAGGCCCGGTTGGCACGACCAACTTTCGCGGCTTACGATTGAAAGAACACCCTGCACGGAGCATGGAGGACCCGGGGGGTGCCACCAACTTTCGTGGCTTACGGTTAAAGCAACCTCTGCGCGGAGCATGGAAAACCCGGGGGGTGCAACCAACTTTCGCGGCTTACGATTAAGTGCTATCTCTGCGCGGAGCATGGAAGGCCCGACTGGCACAACCAACTTTCGCGGCTTACGATTGTCAGCAACCTCTGCGCGGAGCATGGAGGGCCCGGATGGCACAACCAACTTTCGCGGCTTACGATTGTCAGCAACCTCTCTGTTCTGGTTGAGCGTGACCCTTCTGCTCTGGTGGAGCGTAATTCCTCTGATTTGCCCTAGTCTTGCTGAGAAGCGCTTTTTGAATTTAAAAATTGGGACCTATGGGTATACACCCTACTCCCCCCTCTGGTGACATGTGCAATACTCTGTTATGAACATGTTGGCCCAATTATTTCTTACACCCTTCTCCGGCCCATAAGCTCATGCGGGCCCATTATCCCTTAGCCCATTTCTTAAGCCCAGAATCGCCTCTATATATATCCTCTTCCGATCCTTCCAACCCTGGATTCTGTTGATGTTTTGCCTCCCTAGATCGGTTGTAAGGCACTCAGGTAAGGGAATTTCCCCTCTAAACACTCACATCCCCGAGGGCTCCGCCTTTTCCCCTGTGCTTCTGGTGTAGATCTCTAACTTTGTGGTTGTAACGAGTGGAGTTCCCTTGCTTGAGTGTTTTATAATCAGGCTCCTCAGATCTAGACGTTGATTTCCCAGATCTGGGCGTTGGGTTTCCGGATCTGAGCGTTGGCTCCTCAGATCTGGCCTCTAGTTTGTTCCTCCTCTGTATTCTTTCTTTTTGGCATTTTGACTTGTTGTTTTTCTTGGTATTCTGCATACACAGAGTAGAGTTGGAGTAGATCTGAAAGGTGAGCGTGTCCCAGCCACGAAGAAGAACTCGGAGTGTTGGATCGTGGAAAGAGATACGTCCATCCCTGATGCTTGTTTTCCCTTTGGCCTGCTAAGAAGCAGTTTTTGTATTTATTTCTCCCTTGTCCTGCTAAGAAGCAGTTTGCATTTTGAATTTAAAAATTGAGGACTATGGGTATACACCCTACTCCCCCCTCTGGTGACATGTGCAGTGCTCTGCACGAACATGTTAGGTAGCATATGTAATGTAAGAAAACAAAAGTTGAAATAAACAAACACAACACCAGGGAATTCCCTAGAACCACATATATGTTTTATTGATATTATGGCCCCGAACCTCGTTAAAACCCCTGTGGGGAAAAAGAGTATCCGGTCTACAAGTGATTACTCCTGCTAAGAAGCAGTTATACATAGAACTTTTTGAGTGTGTTTATATTCCATGGTCTGGGTAGAGCTCTGCCGTCTGAATCCGACAATATGTACGCACCGCCTCCCAAAACCTCTGTGACGATGTATGGCCCTTCCCAATTGGCTTCGAACTTACCCACCGCCTTTAATGCATCAGCTCGCTTGAGAACCAAATCTCCCTTCGACAATTTCCTCACTCTGACCCTTTTGTCATATCCCGCCTTGATGATGCCTTTGTACTTGGCCGCTCTGATACGGGCTTCCTCCCTCTGTGCTTCCACCAAGTCCAGCGCTGCTCGGCGGAGCTCCTCATTGTGCTCAGTGTCATACGTGGTAATCCGGTATGATTCTAGTCGTGCCTCTGCTGGTATCACCGCATTGGATCCATACACCAGCGTGAATGGTGCCTCCCCTGTCGCCGTTTTTGGACTGGTTCGGTAAGCCCAAAGAACGGTATCCAGCTCCTCCACCCACTTCCCTCTGCTCTGATTTAGCCTCTTCTTGATGCCCTCACATATGGTCCTATTAGCCAATTCTACTTGTCCATTTGCCTGTGGATGAGCCACCGAGACAAAACGCTGTGTGATATCCATTCGATCGCAGAAGTCCGCAACCCGTTGCCCCGTAAATTGAGTCCCATTATCAGACACGATGATGCGTGGCACTCCGAATCTGCAGCAGATATTCCTCCAGATAAAACGTTCCACTGTAACTTCATCGATCTTGCTCACGGCCTCAGCTTCGACCCATTTGGAAAAATAGTCCACTGCCACAATGAGAAAGCATTTCCCTCCAGGTGCTGTAGGCAGCTTCCCAACTATATCAATACCCCATTTATCAAACGGACAAGCGGCGTACATTACACCCATGGGCTCCCCTGGTATGTTGATTTTCCCGGCATGCCGCTGGCAAGCTTCACACTTGCGGACAAACTCTCTGGCTTCCTGGTTGATGTGAGGCCAGTAAAAACCTGCCCGAATGATCTTGCGTACAAGGTCTCGAAATCCGGTGTGCCCGCCGCAGCAACCTGCATGAATCTCTTTCAGAGCAAAGTTAGCTTCCTCTGGCGATAAACATTTTAGCAGAGGTTGAGTAAAAGATCTTTTGAAGAGTTGATCATTGATTAGGCAGTAATTCTCATAGCGGGCCCTTTGGTTGGATTCTCTGCTTAGTCGTTCCCCTGTCTTCAGAAAGTGTATAATCGGAGCCCGCCAATCATCCCTGATTTCTACCGAGAACACCTGCGAAGTTTCCATCTCTCTGGTATCACAGAGTAAAATAATCTCGTCGCTCCAAGTTTGCTCTACTGCGCTAGCCATGCGCGCCAGTAGGTCGGCCTTCGTGTTCTCTTCCCGAGAGATCTGTTCGAGCTTGAACTCCATGAATTTTTCTTTCATTTCGCTAATTTTGGTATGGTACGCCTTCATCCTCTGATCCTTGACATTATAACTTCCCGAGAATTGTTGTGCAACCAACTTGGAGTCTGTCTTTATAATGACACACTCAGCTTTCAGCTCTGATAGGATATGAGCCCCTCTGACCACGGCCTCATACTCCGCCTCATTGTTAGATAACCGACAGGTGAATTTGATGGCGAACTGGTATGTCCCATAACCCGGCGAAGTAATATAAACCCCAATTCCGCACCCCTCTTTTGTCACTGACCCATCCACATAAGCCACCCAGAACTCTGGTATGGGACGACGAGTTGTTTCTTGTATGAAGTCTGCCAATGCCTGTGCCTTGATCGCCGTTCGTGGCTCGTACTCTACATCATATTCCCCTAGTTCCACAGCCCATTTGACCATTCTTCCCGACAAATCCGCGCGCCCCAAAACTTGTTTAAAAGGTAGAGACGTGCGTACCACCACTCGATGTGAAAGGAAATAAGGCCTCAGCTTTCTTGCCGTGATCATGACCGCCAGAGCCGCCTTCTCGATCTCTGTGTAGTTGAGCTCAGGGCCCTGAATAATTCTGCTGACAAAATAGATAGGTCTCTGATGACTTCCTTCCTCTCTGATTAGCACAGAGCTGATTGACTCCTCCCCCATAGCTATGTATAAATACAACGTTTCTCCCGGGACCGGCTTGGTCAGGGTTGGGAGTTTCGCTAGGTATACTTTAAGATCCTCAAATGCTGCGCGGCATTCCTCTGTCCACAAAAATTTGGCTCCCTTCCTCAACACTTTGAAAAACGGCATGCTCCGTTCTGCCGATCTCGATATAAACCTGCTTAGGGCAGTGATACGCCCGTTCAGAGTCTGCACCTCCTTGATTCCTCTAGGCGGTGTCATTTCCAAAATAGCTTTGACCTTGTCGGCGTTGACCTCAATCCCTGCTGGCGTGACTTTATACCCCAAGAATTTCCCTGTTGTGACCCCAAAAGTGCACTTGGCTGGGTTCAACATGAGTCTGTGATCTCTGACTACCGTGAAGATTTCTTCCAGATCTGCCACATGGTCCTCTGCCCTGTTACTCCGTACGAGCATATCGTCTACGTATACTGAGATATTCTTAGCAAGCTGTTCTTTGAAAATTTTCTCCATCATCCGCTGATATGTGGCTCCTGCATTCTTCAGACCGAACGGCATACTCTTCCACCCATATACTCCGCAACAGACGGCAAAGGCCGTTTTGGCTATGTCTCCCCTGTTCATCTTTACCTGATGATACCCTTGGTACGCATCCATCATGGATAATAAGGCACATCCTGAAGTGGAGTCCACTAATTGGTCAATCCTCGGCAGAGGATAGTGGTCCTTCGGACAAGCAGCGTTTAAATCTCGGAAGTCCACACACATCCTCCAGGTGTTTGTTTTCTTGGGTACCATCACTGCGTTTGAGATCCACTCTGGGTATTGCACTTCTACAATATGCCCAGCTTTCAATAATTCATAGACCTGCTCTCTGATGGCAGCGTCCTTTTCAGCCCCAAAATTCCTTGTCCGTTGCTTTACCGGCTTGACCTTAGGGTCCACGTTGAGGCAATGCTCCGCCAACCCTCTATCGATTCCCTTCAAATCTGAGGTACTAAAAGCGAACACATCCGCATTTCGTCGAAGACAACCAATGAGCTCTTCTCTGACTTGATCACTCATGGCCGATCCAATCTTAGTCTGGAAACCCTCTTTCCCTGGAAATAACTCTATCATATTGCAAACATCGCTAGTGGACACCAGCGCGGTTTTCTCTGTGGAGTCTCTGTCTTTTAATAAATCCGCTAACTCTTGGCGTTCCTCTGCTGGGGCATGCACCTCGCCCACTTTCCCCCTCTTCCGGGCGTTCGACCCCTCTGTCCATCTTTCCCTTTTCTGCCCCGCTGACTGCGTGAGCATTTGCACGTGGCATGCTTTTGATGTCGTCTGATCGCCACAAACTTCTCCCACTCTTCCACCCTCGATTGGAAACTTCATTTTTAGGTGAAACAAAGAGATTACCGCCTTGAACGCCGTCAGAGCGGGCCGGCCGAGTATGACATTGTACGAAGGTTTAGGCATATCCACCACTAAGAAACGTACCATCCTTGTTTTGTTGCCCGCCGCTGTACTGCCAAGAATCAACGGCAGCTCTACATACCCCAAGGGCATGACCATCTCTCCTCCAAACCCAAACAGAGGAGCATTTGTCGGCTCAACATGAGCGTTAATTCCCATATTTTGGAGACATTCCTTGTACAAGATGTTTACAGCGCTGCCCGAATCCACGAAAATGCGGTGAATAATGCAACCAGCAATGTCTGCCGTGATGACCAACGCATCATCATGTGGATACATTAATGTGCGTATATCCTCTGATCCAAAAGTGATTGCCGGCTCCTCTGCCGCGCTGGTGACTTCCATGACCCTTTTAGGATAATACCCTGCTTTGACTGCTCTGACGACTTGCTTTTTAGCCCTATTTGATGTGGGCATCCCGTTTTCCCCACAAATCATGTGAACTTCCCTCCTATATGGGGGGGGGGAAGATTTTGTCTATCTGCCCCTTCTCTGCGATTATCCTGGTTATCATCGAGCCTGCGATCTCTGTTGTTG
Organism: Salvia miltiorrhiza; assembly: GCF_028751815.1. NCBI lineage: Eukaryota > Viridiplantae > Streptophyta > Magnoliopsida > Lamiales > Lamiaceae > Salvia > Salvia miltiorrhiza. Next base: position 2,791,131 of record NC_080391.1, read on the forward strand.
TTCCCCTGCTCTCGTCGCTGATCCCGGTTATTTCTTTGCTCCCTCTGATCTCGCTGATCTCTCTGATCCCGCTGATCCCTCTGATCAGTCCTCCTCTGACCTTCATTTCCCCTGTCAATGAAGTGGTCGAGACACCCCTGGCGCACCAATAACTCCAATTGGTGCTTAAGATGTCCACAATATTTCGTGTAATGCCCGAAGGAATTGTGATATTCACACAACTTATTATTAGGCCCTTCCTGCGGCGGCCCAGTCCGGTAAGTCCCCGGTGCCCTAAAGAACGGCTGATCCTTTATTAGATGAAAAATTTCTTCTTGTGGTTTAATCAAGGGCGTGTATTCGGTAAACCTCGTTACTTCATTCACTGTGCGCTGTTGATTAGATGGCATTCCTCCCTGAGGTGGGAGTACCCTAGGAGGCAACCCTCTGAATGGGGCCCTATCCTGCTGTCTTTGTCGTTCGGGTGCTTCCTCAGCTTTCTTGATTCTGTGTTTCTCATTTTCCACCTTCCTCGCCATTTTGGCGTCCTCCAACTGTAGATACCCCGGCAGCCTTGCCATGATGTCATCAAAATCCCTTGCTGGTCGAATTTGTAATTCGTCAAAAAAGATTCCTGGCCTGAGTCCTCTGACATAGGCGCAGTTTTTAATTTGCGATTCTGCCTCTGGCACCTCCAGAGCAGCAAGATTAAACCTTGCTGTGTACTCCCGAAGCGTTTCTCCTTGCTCCTGCTTAATATCCATCAGCGAAAGGGCTGATTTCCCTACCCTCCGTGAACTCGCGAATTGACGCAAAAAACGAGTCTGTAATTCTTCGAAAGAGTGAATGGAATTTGGGGGCAGCGTCCCAAACCATAACTGGGCTGGTCCAGTAAGGGTAGTGGAGAAGATCCGGCACTTGATGCCCTCCGTGTACATGTGCAACGTAACCAACCCTTCAAACCGATTGAGGTGTACCTCCGGATCGGTAGTGCCATCGTAATCCAGTGAGATGGGCTTGTAGCTTCTAGGTAAGGCATCTGCCAAAATATCGTCCGAGAAAGGACTGCGGTTGTGGATCGGGTGGAACCTCGATGTCTTAGCTCTCTTGTCCCCCTTATGCCTCCCCTGTTCCCTTCTGTCCCTGGGTACTTCATGAGCGTGGCGCTTGTGGACTCTATATTCATGTCTGCCAGAGGAATACTCCGGCTCTCTTTCCTCTGACCTCTCTGTGTAGCGTGATTTTTCCGATCGATGGGACTTTTCCACCCGGTGCGATTTTCCTGACCTTTGTTCCCTGTCCTCCCTTCGGGATTTCTCCCTCAGTGATTCCTCCAGATCCTGGAGTTGATGTTTTAGCTGAGACACTTGGTTTTTTAGCCGAGCTTTCTCCCTCGGTCTCTCTTCCTCGAACACCAAAGAGACGGATTGACTATCAGACTCGTCAACCCTCTCCTTTCTCACCACACTGTTAAGTCTGACCCGGCTCCCCTCTGGTCTTCTTTCCACTTCCCTGTCAGCAGGGTCCCCTTGTACTTCCAGAGGCACCGCAGCTTGTTTGTTGATTGCTAAAGTGTTTACCTCCTGAGCAGCGGGAGGTGGGGCCTCAGCGCCCTGCAGAGTAGCCGTTCCCCCCAGTGGAGCTACAGTGGGAACAGCGGACAACATGGGAGTTCCTAGTGCCTGACGCACAGCGGAGTAGTGAAGCAGCGCCATCATCTGTTCCATCGATCCAAACGTGATTTGTCCCGCTCCAGACGCGGGAGTTAAGCATGGCATGTCAGATCCTGGAGTCACCAGAGCAGATCTCTGGAGGCTTGCATTCAACCCAGTCAACGGAGTGGCGGGGATAGCCTGAAACCCTGGTGGGGCAGTGAAGGTAGCATTGCCCTGGAGGCCCGGGAACAATGAAGGTGGCATCTCAGTGGTGAGAGCAGCGGAGTCGAACTCCCTTTCTAGGTTGCGGTGTGCATCTGATGATCCCATGGTACCTACACATAAACAAAGTGAGAAACCATTCTAATGACGAAAGAATAAACCCCTTACTACCGATTGGAGTCTCAATGTAAGAAATCCAATAAGAAATCCCAGCTTCCGGTGCAGAGACCGTTAAAAAATTCCCTTCCAAGTAATTCTACACTCGGGGAAATAAACCCAGAGTATAGATTGAGAAAACAGAGCCCTCAGTAAAACTTCAACAGACGCAAAATACCCAGAGATAAATACAAGCAGAGCTACCACCAGAAGATATGTTAGCGCGATTGCATTAAACATGATAAGAAAAATAATTATGTAAGAGACGAAGCTAATAATTCGAAGATTAATCAAGGAAAACATGGAGAATCATGAATAATCATTTCCCATAAGTGAAGATCATTCACAAAATAGCAATACGAATTTCATCGCAACAAAGACAAAGTGTTTAATTATCATATTACTGAGATAAATCCCTTGCATCGACGACCACAAATACTCTTGAGATCGAAGACTAGCCACAAAACCCATAGATCCTCAGCAAGAAACCTCAATATATCAGGAACAGAACAGAACTTCCAATTCAATCATCGAAATCGAAGATCAACCACGAAAAACATGGAAAACGCCCATAAACCCCTTCCCTTAACGAAAAACGTCTATAAGCCCCCGGCACAGAACTTAACGTAACCAAAACAGATTATCACCCCCGATTCAGCGATACAAAGCGAGGATTAGTCACCGAAACATAGGAAGTAACGGTAATTATCAATCGCAAACAAAGAATATTCACGGGTTAGCAACGCGAACCCGAACACAACAGAAACAAAGTACTAATCGGCGTATTATCGATGCAAACCCATGAATTAACAGTAATAACCACACGCTTCACCGCAAACAAGATAAAACATGAAGATCGCCCACAATTATCGCACTAATGCGCAAAACAACCACATACAAGCAACATAAACCCAAAATATCGGGGATCCATAAGGAAACGACGAACACAATCGGAACAGAGCACCCAATCACAATTTCCTCATGCAAAACATTAGATCGGCGAAGAGAACCTCAATTCTACAAGAGAACCCCTTATTCGCAGATAACTACCCCAAACAAACGGTGAATAAACGTAAATTTCCCCTGATTCATGTTTTACGCCCGTCGCCACATTTCCCCATGCACCCAAAACACAAATCAACGCAGAACTCAACAGATTAACCACATATTAAACCAGAAAACGCAATTAAACGATTAAACATAGCTGGATATCCAGATTATTCGGACCAATCGGTGCCAACGCCCGCAAATCCGATTGAATTCACAGATCTGCGTACGCCGGCGACCGTAATCTCACGTCTTAATTCAGTAGCTTTCCCACAGACGGCGCCAGTTGGTGTTTAATGAAACCAACACCTAAAACTACACGATGAAACAGTAAACTATACCTATTGGAACTGATCGGAAAGAGCGAAGTAGAATGATCGGAAACTTAATACGAGAGAGAAAAATGACTGTTGTATTAAAAATATGAGATAGCGTAAAAAATAATACACGAGCTCGGACCCTATTTATAGATTTACAAGCGGAGGGGTAAAATAGTAAAAACATCTTCGGTGCATGCGACCTGCGTGGTGGAAGGGTACGTTGGTAATTTCGATAATACGCGGGAGACCTTCCCGCGCGTTTATTGGCTCCTCTGATGGAAATGTCTTCTCTGGCGAAGGCGTCTTCTCTGGTGATATTGACATCTCTGGCATGAGGGACTCCTCTGGTAAACACGTCTTCTCTGGCAAGGGCGTCTCCTCTGGCGGTAGTGACTTCTCTGATGGAGTTGACTTTTCTGATGACGATGACCTCCCTGACGATGGTGACTTTTCCGGCGCGGATGATTTCTCTGGAGGAGAGGGCTCCTCTGTCAAGCATGACTTCTCTGGTGCGGATGACTCCTCTGGCTAGAGTCATTCCTCTGATGGATGACACCCTTCTGGTATAAATGGTTCTTCTGACCCATACGGCTCTTCTGATGAGAGTGGTTCCTCTGATTTGTACTCTCTCCCTACTCTGCATATATTGCTCCTCACCAGTTTTCATTTTTGAATTCCGAATTCCGTAATATATAATTCTCATTTTTAAATTTCATAGTTCTCCTTTTGAAAAAATAATGAAAGTTACGATTCTGCTCAATTTTTGACAAAAAAATCCTCCTTAGGGATGCTACAATCCTATATTTGACAAAAATAAGGAATTTTAAACACTTAATTAACACTAATTAAGTATAGCTTTCATCTTGAAAGTTACGATTCTCCTTTTAAATTTCATGCACAGATATCATTGTCACCAATTTTCTATTCTTTTTTTTTTCTTCCTTAATTTTTAAATGAGACGTTTGATTAAATTGGGTAGAATCGCATATATACCTTCTCAATTCTCAAAAAATAGTTCTAGAAGGGGATGATATAATTGAAATTAATTTAATTTCAACAGGTTGAACTAGTAGATGTACCAGAAAGGGTGACTGTTTTCACAGTGGACAAAACCCTAGAACAAAACGCAACTCAACTCATCGACCGCTGGCAATACATCGCTCCCAACCTCGACAAAGATTTGTTCATCGCAATCTTGATAACCCGGTTGAGTTCCGACCCGACCATCGACGCCTCCTTCGTGTCGCTATTCCTCGGCCCCATCGACACGCTGCTGCCGCTGATGCGACGAAGCTTCCCCGAGCTCGGCCTAGTGAGAGAAAACTGCACCGAGACGAGCTGGATCAATTCCACACTCTACATCGGCGGCTACCCCATCGACGCGCCGCCGCAAATCCTGCTCAACAGAACTCAGCCCCAACCGGCATACTCGAAGCAAAAATCAGACTATGTGCAGACACCAATTCCTCAATACGCCATTCAAGGCATATGGGAGCAATTTTACCGAGCAGAGGATAAGGGGAATTTGTTCATCACCATGATGCCGTACGGTGGGAGAATGGCGGAGATCTCCGACTCCGCCATTCCTTTCCCTCATAGAGCTGGCAATCTGTACTTCTTCGCTTATCTAGTCCGTTGGGAAGAAGAGAATTCGGACGGCTACCTAAGCTGGTCGAGGAGGCTTTACGATTACATGACTCCTTACGTCTCGACGGCTCCGAGGTCAGCGTATCTCAACTACAGAGATCTCGACCTCGGAGTCAACAACGTTGTGGGGAAGACGAGCTACGCGCAGGCGAGTGTTTGGGGGAAGAAGTATTACAAGAACAATTTCGATCGTCTTGTTCTGGTTAAGACCATGGTTGATCCTCACAATTTCTTCAGAAACGAACAGAGCATTCCAAGTGGAAAAAGTGGGAAATTAATTTGAAAATTTTAGGAGGGGATGAGAGCATGTGTTTGAATATGAATAAGACACTACTAAAAAATAAAATAGGGATAACGGTTCATACATAACGGTTTTGGTCAAAAACCGTTATGTATGAGCGCACTTTTAATATATAACGGTTTTACAAAGTTCTGTTATGTATGTACTGTTATCCAAATATATATATAACAGTACAAAGTTAAGCGTTATGTATGAGCGTTATCTATTAGCGATATATATAACGGTATTAGTGATCAACCGTTAAGCCATACGTTATCTATGAACATTTATTTTATAACGGTTGTTTGAGCGTTAAGACAAGCGTTATATATGAGCGCTATTTATAACGATAGTTTCAACCGTTATATCTACTGTTATGTATGAGCATCATTTTTTTTTCATTTTTTTTATTTTTTTAAAAACTATAATATATCTATTTAAAAATAAATGAATTCGTTTAATTGGCTCTCAAATTAGATTTCGTCTAGGGTTTGTAAAAATTGTGTTATGTTTCAAAAATTTGTATGCATTTACTATAATAAAGTGATACAATTAGGGAGCGTTTAGTTTGCTTGATTGATAAAATGCATGATTGAATATTTTTATCCTTAATTAAGAGTAGTATTTCTTCAATTTTATCATTTTAAGGTCGTTTTACTCTGAATTATTTAACTTGATAGATAAAAATAATAAGACTACCTAATCTCTTATTTATTTAATTAGATGTATTAAATCTTTTGGATATCCCAATGCTTCTGATTATTTCCATTATTTAAGCTAGTTTTGCTTGATTCTTATCTCATTGAAATTGTGGGATTAGATAAATATTAGTCTACAGAATAAAAAATATTCAATCGATCTTGAAATATTCTTAAAATTTCAATTCATCTAAGAAACAAGAGATCAGACGTATTATTTTTATTTATTAAGAACCCCCTGCTTAAGAATTAAGATACGAATACTGGACACCAAATTTTAATTTTGATTAGATCTTGAAAATACTACTAGTATTTTAGAATACTCTGATAAGAAGGGTAGCTGAATAATTAGCTACGATATTCTTAATTGTTAAGTTCTTTCAAGATTTCTAATTGTTAATTGTTATGTAATAGACCCGTTCCTTGATGCTTCTCTATAGTCCATGCTCAAAGTCAATGAGACAGCATCAGAGAGATATGTTTTTTAAATGCAATCTGAATAAAATAATATAATATAGGTAATTATCTCTTAACGCAAAATTAAAAGGTCAAACTGCCATTTAAGCGTAACGCACATTATTAAGTTTTGATTATTTTCTTCGAACACATGATGATTTTTTTATTAGATTAGTGTTTTAAGTGTGTAGGTAATAAAGTATAAAAGTGATCAAGTATGAGAGAAAATGTAATTAAGACCCTTATTTTTGGACTGATTATTACCTTATTAAAAATGTGTCAAGATTCGGGGGACGAAGGGGGTATCTCTTAACGCAAAATCAAAAGGTCAAACTGCTATTTAAGCGTAACGCACATAAGTTTTGATTATTTTCTTCGAACACATGATGATTTTTTTATTAAATTTTAAATTATAGCAATTTCAATATTCAACACTTAATTATCTGCATAATGCAATTTCTAGAATTTTCATTTGGCAGCCCAACTCAGCCTTCAGAGCCTAGTCCAGATTATCAAACTTTACAAGGGATGGCCTAGTGGATGGGGTGGTTGCCTGTTGTCCAAGAGGTAACAGATTCGAGTACTCTCGGCCACAATAACCACCATAGGTGGGGTGTGTGTGTAGTTTGTATTATTTGTAAAGAAATTATTCATCAAAAAAAAGAAAAGTAAAATTACAGCATACACATAGAGGTGTCACCATAATCTTTACAAATTTATTTATTGAAAAAAAAAAAAAACATAGACAAGTTTGAGACTAACAATACACTTCATGATGCATCATTTTTATTTATGACATAGATATATATAATTAGATGCTTTGGTATAGTTTTTGAGGAAGCCTAGGAGTGAGAACAACATCAACAGGCTTCAACTTTGGTAGAGCGAGTCCCAACCCTTCTCCCATGTCAACTGTCTCCCCATTTGGCATCGACAAGTCGAAGCTTTGGAGCAAACGGGCGAGGGTTAGATGTATAACTTGCAGACCGAACATCATTCCGGGGCACATTCTTCGTCCCGAGCTAAACGGGATGAACTCGAAACATTGTCCTTTAAAATTTATTTGACTTTTCTCGTTCAAAAATCTCTCGGGTCTAAACTCGTCTGGGTCCGACCAAATATTAGGGTCGCGGTGCAATTTCCATAGGTTGATGACCAAACGCGTCCCTTTTGGGACATGGTATTTGCCGATGTGGCAGTCCTCGAGGGCCTCGCGGGGCCCTGACAGGGGCCCCGGCGGGTACAACCTTAGGGTTTCTTTGAAGATTGCTTGTAGATAAGTGAGTTTGTTGATGTCGGATTCTTGCACGCATCTGTCTCTACCAACATTGTTATCAATTTCGTCTTGAGCTAGTTTCATGGTATGGGGATTATTTAGGAGCAACGAGATCGCCCATATTAGTGTCTCGGCCGTGCTCTCGGATCCCGTCATGACTAGCATCTAAATATTTGATAAAAAAAAATTACGGATTAATCCAAATAACAAAATATATCTCAAACTATAACTCTCTTTTCAATTACATCGCGAACTATCAATTTTCACAAATTATTTTTAGGGCTGCATGAAACTATGAATATAGTTACAAACTTTGTAGTACTTGAAAATTGAGGAGGATATATAGTTGAAAATTTAATGTGGGAAAAACTCAGTTTTACACATGGATTTTCACGTCAAATTAATTCTTCACTATATATCCTAATCATCTTCAAGGTACGAGAAAAAAATAATTTATTTGATGATATATATGCATAAGTGAAAATCGATAGTTCAGAATATAATTGGAAAAATGACAAGAACATATCACGCTTACTAGAATTGTGGCCTTGATGACAGTTTTCCCTTGTGTAATTAGCTACCATCTCATTCTCCTCTATTGTTGACAACATCACATCCATGAAATCTGAGACACTTTGATCGTTTTTTTGCCTTCTTGTCTGAATTCTTTCTTGAACCCAATCCTCAAGAACATGGTCTACTTGCTTGAAAGTTTGTTTCATACTTTTGATGTATCCTCCAATATCCAACCATTCAAGGGCTGGGATTGCATCAGAAAAAACGAACACTCCACTGAGATACAATACTTTCTTTATGGCTTCTTGGAACCTCCAATTTTTGTCATCACCTCTGCAAGAACAAGGGGTATTAGCGTAAAATAGAGAAGTTGAAAAACTATATATAAAGAGAGGGAAAGGTTGAATTGAGAAATTAAATATTTTGCAAAATTGTGAAATATTGAACAGATCAGTAATTTTGATGAACAAGTAAGTCATTTTAATGAATAGACGTATTTTAGAAAATTTCATCACTGCAAGACTTGAACTCCAAACCAAAATGTCTGTTCATCAAAATTATTGATCACGATTTTAAAGTTTGCAAAATATTTAATTTTTCAATAGAACCGAATCCTATATATATGAATTTGCAATGAAAAATATAAATAAAAAAATTGAAATTTTTGCTTCTTATAACATTCGAACTCAAGACCATATATGAATTCATCCAATAAACAGATGAATTCACCGTAGATATTCATGATTCAACTTGAAAATAAATTTTTATATTAATTTATTCTTATATACACGTGAAAACATATATTTACACATGAAACACAAAATATAACACCAAAGTTTACACGTAACTACTTACTTGGAAAACGAGAACCTTTTCCCAACTAGCATCCGTAACATGATATTGAACGTCAAGAGCTCAATCCGACCACTCAAAGCCACCACCTTCTTCGATTCGCCGCCGTTTCCTCCGCCACTCATCGAGTACAAATCCTTGACGAAGCCGTCGACCTCCGCCGCCCGCACGTGACTGAAATCGTCGAGGCGGCGGGCCGTGAAGAGGTCGACGGTCACCATCTTCCTGACGTCACGCCAGTAGGGCCCGTAGGGTGTGAGCCCGAAGCTCGCGCCGCCGTAGCCCACGTACTTCGCCACCGCCATGCTCGGCCGCGTCACGAAGACGCGGTCGTTGGCGGTGAGGCACTCCTTGATCGCCTCCCAGCTGCTCACCACCACGGCGCGGTGGCTGCCGAGGCGGAGGGAGAAGACGGGGCCGTGGCGGTCAGCCATGGCCCCCAGGGTTCGGGCCACCGGGCTCGGGCTGTCGAGGAGGTGGAGGTGCCCTATCAACGGCCATGCACCCGGCGGCTCCGGTGGAGTTGTTACTTTCTTGGTTGAATTAAAATTAGAATATATTATTAACGTGGTTGCTAGAAATAATAATGATAATGCAATTTGTGTGGTGAGAGAGAGGAAATCCATTGTTGGAGATTAATTGAACAAGATTTTGATGATGGAATCTTGGCAATTGATTGCTAGCTATTTATAGAGTACATTTTATAACATATTCGAATATAGAAATTTAAGAGTCTTGGGAAAAAAAATTGGGGACGTTGATTTTTTTTTTTTTTTTTGGCATTGTGAAATTTGATCTCGTGTTCCATGACAAAAAGGGAGCTTTACGATTGTAATTTGTAACACCATTTTTTTCTGTACACTGTTAAATCTCATGTTCCATGACAAATAGGCACCATTAGGGTTGTTACACTAAGTTGTCGAATTAATTTGCGGGTTTGGGTTACACTAAGTTGTCAAATTTGGGTTTTTATGATAGTAACTTAGTCTGATTCGGAATTTAGAATAATAATAAAAAAAAAAATTGAGCTTTCAAAAGTAGAACACTACGTAGAAACAATTATTAGCCTATTTTAAGAGTTTAATTAATTCAGACTCACTCAAAATGAAGGGAAAACTAAACTTTCGGGATTATAAAAGTAGGAAACTAATTAAAATGGGCCGAGAATGATCTTACTGGTGCATGCATTACTTATTAATTATTGTCTTACTTTTACAAGTTCGAAGCTTTTGTAGAATAGATAATTTTGTTGGAACATGATGAATTTTTTTATTAGATTTTAAATTAATAGCAATTTCAATATTCTACACTTATCTGCATATTGCAAGTTCTGGAATTTTCAATTGGTAGAGGGAGAGAGAGATTGGGTCAAATTAAATCATAATTTAGGGTGATTCTATTCATAACCCCCATTTTACTCTTTATAACCCCTTATTTAAACTATTAATTAAAAATAATTAGAAGTTTACTAATTTGCCCTATACTTCCTTCATAGAATCATAGCCCCCGAGAAGCACTCCCGTCGAATCACTTTACTCACCAGAATAATCTCCATTCTTTATTTAATCACTTTACTCACCAGAATTAAAATTCATTTGCATCAAGAAAGAATTCAACAGAGAAGAAGTGAGGAAATAATCTCAGGTTTTGTATTATATTCTGGTGAGTAAATATACACTTTTTTTGAAGTTGACTATACATACAAAATCTACATTCTTTGTGAATATCTGAGTAATCTATGAGCCGTTGAAAAGGGATACTACTGTGTGTATTGTAGATCTATTTGCAAATGAATGTGAATACATACATGGCTAAATAAGAATTTGTTCACTTTTTACGCCCTCAACTAAAAGAAGGCTTAAATTTGCTCTGCATTCCTTGTATTCTCCTGTAATCGACTGCAATTGGAATCCAACATTAAATTAAATAGACAATTTTGGACTGGTCTTGAGGTGTGCCGATCCCAACTGCAAGCCCCAATATAATCACAGACAAGAAGGATATAAGGTCATGAGTTTTTTGGGGATGAAGACGATGATCAATACGTATAGCCTCCTTGATGTTTAAATTTTCAAGATTATATTGATAAATTTATATTTAATTTAGAGGCTATAAAAATGAGGATAAAATAGTAAATTTTTAATTAATTTTTACTATTATTTTAAATAAGAGGCTATAGAGAGTAAAATGGGGGTTATGAATAGAATCACCCCATAATTTAATAACCCAACTCAGCCTTCGAGCCCAGTCAAATTAAAGGAGTCCAGATAATAACTTTTCAAGGGAAAAGTAAAATTACTACATAAATATAGAGTTCTTACTTGTCACCCCAATCTTTAAAAAAATATTTATTGAAAAAGAAAAACAGAGAAAAGTTTAAGACTAACAATACACTTCATGATGCGTCATTTTTATTTATGAGATATATATATTAAATTATCAAATAAGCCACTCCACGACACATAGGAGGGACATCTACATCATACAAAGGTCGAAAATATACTACACGTAAGAGGGACCTCTACACAACACAAATATGAAAAATATAGTACGCCACATGCAGACGGGATCATTACACTACACAAAAGTGAAACGCATTACGGATGCAAGTGAAATTGAACCCAAAATCTCTCACAACTTTACCACTTGAGCTAGGCTTCATTAATGATGAAATAAATATATTTAATTAGATGCTTTGGTATAGTTTATGAGGAAGCCTAGGAGTGAGAACTACGTCAAGAGGCTTCAATTTTGGGAGAGCAATTCCCAACCCTTCTCCCATGTCAACTGCCTCCCCATTTGGCATCGACAAGTTGAAGCTTTGGAGCAAACGGGCTAGGGTTAGATGTATAACTTGCAGACCGAACGTCAATCCGGGGCACATTCTTCGTCCTGAGCTAAACGGGATGAACTCGAAATATTGTCCATTAAAATTTATTGGACTTTTCTCGTTCAGGAATCTCTCGGGCCTAAACTCATTTGGTTCGGACCAAATATTAGGGTCGCGGTGCAACTTCCATAGGTTCAGGACCAAACGTGTGCCTTTTGGGACATAGTATTCGCCTATGTGGCATTCCTCAAGGGCCTCGCGGGGCCCCGACAGTGGCCCCGGCGGGTACAACCTTAGGGTTTCTTTGAAGATTGCTTGCAGGTAGATGAGGTTGTTGATATCGGATTCTTGCACGAATCTGTCTCTGCCTATATTATTATCGATTTCGTCTTGGGCCATTTTCATGGTATGGGGATTGTTTAGCAGCAACGAGATTGCCCATATTATTGTCTCGCTCGTGCTCTCGGATCCCGTCAAGATGAGCATCTAAATATATAATAAAAAAAGAACGATTAATTAAAATATAACAAAATATACTTAAACTATCACTCTTTTTCCAATTACATCCTGAATCTATCGATATTTCACAAATTATTTCCAGACAATCAAATATAGTAAGATAGTAGTGGAAATTTATTGTGGGTAAAAATTTATATTTACGCATGTATTTCCACGTCAAATTCTTCACTATATATCCTAATCAGAAAAAAATAATTTATTTGATAATATATACTATGCATTAGTGAACATCGATAGTTCAGAATATAATCGAAAAAACGATGAGAACATCATGCTTACTAGAATTGTGGCCTTGATGACAGTTTCCCTTGTGTAACCAGCTATCATCTCATTCTCCTCCATTGTCGACAACATCACATCCATGAAATCTGAGACACTTTGATCATTTTTTTGCCTTCTTGTCTGAATTCTTTCTTGAACCCAATCCTCAAGAACATTGTCAACTTGCTTGAAAGTTTGTTTCATACTTTTGATGTATCCTCCAATATCCAACCATTCAAGGGCTGGGATTGCATCAGAAAAAACGAACACTCCACCCAGGTACAATGCATTCTTTATGGCTTTCTGGAACCCCCAATTTTTGTCATCACCTCTGCAGGAACAAGAGGTATATATTAGCTTAAAATCGAGAGGTTAAAAATCAAGAGAAAATATATAAACGTAATATCGATCACAGTATAACAACTCAAAATTAAGTTAAGCGTTTTAATTTTTGAACTCATATATCCCCGAATATTCGTTCATATTTCAAAGAGAATTCATGATTAATTTAATTATAGTCTAACCCAGGGACGGATCTAAAGGCCAGACACCCACGGCCTTCGCCCGATCAATTTTTTTTATTACCTATAATATATATATGATTTAAAAAAATATATCTATATATGTTAATCTCGCCCGATCATGATTGTATAATTTCAAATAATTATTTTAGGACCTGTTTCTTTACTAATTTTTTTTTTTAAATCATCCGGTAATCTCGGCCGATCATTATTAGGCTACAAATCTCTTTTAAAATATAAAAAATGGACTCATGATAATTCTATATGAAATATATATAAATTTGATGTGAAATATGTATGAAAATAAAACATTTGAATTCAGAATCATGAATTCATCTAATAAAGTAATGTAAATCTTTATAATCCAATAATTTGAAAATATATACTTCTTAATTTATATTTTAAAATAAGTTTTTATTTTAATTTATTCCTATATGCAAGTGAAAACATACATTTACAAGTGAAACACAAATATAACACGAAAGTTCACACGTAATTACTTAATTGAAAATTAAAACGAGAACATTAATTACTTACTTGGAAAACGAGAACTTTTTCCCAACTAGCATCCGTAAGATGATATTGAACGTCAAGAGCTCAATCCGACCACTCAAAGCCACCACCTTCTTCGATTCGCCGCCGTTTCCTCCGCCACTCATCGAGTACAAATCCTTGACGAAGCCGTCGACCTCCGCTGTCCGCACATGACTGAAATCGTCAAGGCGGCGGGCCGTGAGGAGGTCGACGGTCACCATCTTCCTGACGTCACGCCAGTAAGGCCCGTACGGCGCGAGCCCGAAGCTCGCGCCGCCGTAGCCCAAGTGCTTCCCCACCGCCATGCTCGGCCGTGTCGCGAAGACGCGGTCGTTGGCGGTGAGGCACTTCTTGATCGCCTCCCAGCTGCTCACCACCACGGCGCGGTGGCTGCCGAGGCGGAGGGAGAAGACGGGGCCGTGGCTGTCGGCCATGGCCCCCAGGGTTCGGGCCACCGGGCTCGGGCCGTCGAGGAGGTGGAGGTGCCCTATCAACGGCCATGCACCCGGCGGCTCCGGTGGAGTTGTTACCTTCTTGGTTGAATTAAAATAAGAGTATATGATTAATATGGTTGCTAGAAATAATAATGATAATGCAATTTGTGTGGTGAGAGAGAGGAAATCCATTGTTGGAGTGAAGTTGAACAAGATTTTGATGGTGGAATGTTGGCCATAATTGCTTACTATTTATAGAGTACATTTTTATTATAATTTTTAATTAATTCTTCTTCCATGTTTTTTTTTTTAAAAAAAATTGGAATTGCTAAAAGATGATGTCGAGCATAATCGCAATATTTTTTTTGAGTTAGAATTACAAGAGATATCTAAATATAATCAAATATACAACCCGCACGCAGAAAGAATTACAACACCACCAAAAGCTCTCATATAGGAGAGTATTTTGGTGCCCAACTTTGCTATTAGAGCAAAGTCTCATTGACAATTTTTTCTTCCATGTTAATTTATTATGTTTTGATATAATAAAAATATATCAAAGATTCACTCATCCAATTAGGGTTTATAATTACTTTTTTATATTTATTTAAATTAATAACAAATTATTTTGATGAATTAATTTAATGTTAGAATATATATATTTCCTTAATTTCAATTTTTAGTGATAAATATTAGTTAGAGCTCATTATTTAATAATAATTTTTGTTTTTATAATAAATAATTATAAAATAGAAAAGTTAAAATTAAAATACGATGGTACACAATCTCATTAGAAAAATGTAAGAATCTTGGACTAAAATTTGTTGGGCACGTTGAATTTTCTTCCTTTCCTTTTTTTCTACAGTGTTAAATCTCGTGTTCCATGACAGATAGGAACATTTATGGTTGTTAGAGTACTATATTTGTCGTCTATATGCTATATATGCATCAAGTTCAAAACATGAGAGCATCTGCAATGGGCTTACTTGATAGCCTACTTGATAGCCTATTTGATAGTGGTTGTGTTATTGAGTAAGTAGTGCTGCATTGGGGTTACTTGATAGCCTACTTGATTTTTTTAGTTTTTAAAGAGGAGAGAGAAATTTTTAAAGAGGAGAAGAGAATTAAAAAAAAAAGAAAAAAAAAAGGAAATTACTCGTGCATACTCGAAGACTCGAGTAGCACACGAGTGCAATACTCTACTCGAGTAGGCACTCGATTTTTTTTAATTCTCTTCTCCTCTTTAAAAATTTATCTCTCCTCTTTAAAAACTACAAAAATCAAGTAGGCTATCAAGTAACCCCAATGCAACACTACTTACTCAATAACACAACGTCACAACCACTATCAAGTAGGTTATCAAGTAGGCTATCAACTACGCCCATTGCGGATGCTCTAAGTAATGAAATAAACGACGGTTTAATTAATTGACTAGCTAGTTGGTCCAAAGACTCCAAACAAAGCCGAGCCCTATACTACATATATTGTAATAACATCTACTATTGTATTTATGAATGATCGTCAAGTGTTTTTTTTTTTAATAAATTAACAGTATTAAATAAATAAATTTAAAGGCTGAACAACAGATAGGGGACTCGAATCCAAAACTTTTGACCTTAAGCATTATATAACCCCTTACCGCTTGGCCAACACACGCACACAAATCATCGTCACGTGTTAAGAAAATGTGATATGGAATAATAATTTCTATAAGCAAAATAAGAATGAAATAAAAAATGAAATTAAGTATTCATGATAACGTCAAATATTTGAATAAGACGATTGAGTCAAATATATCGATTTTTTCCCCTTATCCGTGAGTTGACCAAATTTGTAACTTAATTAAAATCATAAGATTGTCTTTTACCTTTTTTTTAATCACGACTTTCTTTATCTTAAGCTTAAATACATTCTCATTTATTAAATCAAGGGGATTTTATTTTTTCTGCTCCATTTTCTCGATTTTTAACACTTCTTGTGTGCTACGCAATTAATTATGAGATAGATTATTACGTCATCATATAGGATTGGCAATGTATGGTCTACATTTAACCAGTATAGACTACACAAATGAGAACCATTAATATGAATGAAAGCAACGCACAAGTTCTATGCTGCGCCCAACGCCTTAAAAAAACGCAGTGGATCCACCTTATTATTTTAGCTTATCCAGGAGCTTCACAAAAATGGAAATATTGTTAAGAGGGTGAGTCCACCATGAAACACATGTAATGCATGAGGGTTTTAGGACGATGACACGTGTCATCTATATATTTAATAGTACTCCCTCCGTCCCGAGTGAAATGTCTTGTTTCTTTCGGCACGATTGTTTAGGAAAATGTTAATTATATTATTAAGTGGTGTGGTGTAGAGTTGAAAAGATGATGTTGGTCTCAAAAATTGTACTTTTTTGAGGATAATTTTTTCCATAAAAGGAAACAAGATATTTCAAGTGGGACAGCCCAAAAAAGAAAATAAGACATTTCATTTGAGACGGAGGGAGTAGTAATTAGTATTTTTATAATACCTTTATTCTTACTCAAATGGACCATACAATGGTTAAATTAAATACCCTGGTTACACGGTTTTCGAAACATTGACATCTTATTTTTTGTTTTAGGGATTATGGCAAAAAAATACATGAATTTTGAAAAAAGTTGTCATTTTTATCTGAACTTTTAATTAAGCAAAAAAAAAATGAATTTAAATTTTTATTGTAATTTTCACCTAAGTTTGACTTTCAATGAAATTAGAACTATCAATAGTATCGGGGCGGGTGAGGGTGTACCCGATACCCGCAACCCAAATTTACACTCCTACATGAAACATTGGTTTTTGATATCCATATTTGCAAATAAAGGAAATCCACGAAACCACAAAATATTACAAATCACGTAAAACAAAGGGGTTATGGCCAAAAAATACACGGACATCGAAAAAAAGTTGCAATTTTCACTAGAACTTTTCAATTTCAGCCAAAAAAATACATGAATTTAGATTTTTGTTGCAATTTTCACCTAAGTTTGATTTTCAATTAATGAAATTAGAGCTTAATTGACAGTCGGAAATTCAGTTGATGTTGGTCTAACTTTTCATGATGAGGAGTATTTAGAAGCTCGGATGTCTAAGAAGGCAAAAATTAATATATTTGACTTAATCGATTGTGACAGCCCGAAACTAAATCATTTATCCAAAATTATTTATATTAAACTACTTTAGATTTCAATTACTTTTGAAGCATTTAAATTATGAAGTCATTGAAAATTTTATTTTATGTCAAGTTCACGTATTGTCTGGTCGCGCTCGCTAGTTAAATGAATAAATTTTAAGATTTTGGCTTTAGAAATGAAAATTATATTCTCTCATATTTTTAATGCAAATTTGGGCCTTAGATAAAACATTTATCTAATTTTTACATGTTGGGCCTGATTAAATTTTAGACCGATGTAGCGTGATTCTTCAGGCTTATATATATATGTAAGCCCCGGGCCAGAGCAGGAGGCGGCCGGCGTAGCGGCGGCATTCGCGTCGGCTGCTCGCCGGAGAGGGTGGCAGACGGTGTAGGCGAGAGGCAGATTCAGAGGGAGAGATGAAGCGTAAGTTTGAGGAAGAGAAAATATGAAACAGTGGGATTTAGCGTGAGTTAAGAAGGAGAAGTTGGGCTCCCATTTGTGGGCTTAAGCTTATTCATTAGTCATTTGACTTTTGATTCTTTTAAATTTAAAGTTGAAATGGAGTTATAATATGAGTTGATATTATTAATTTGAAATTGAGCCGTTTATTTTTCTATATAACAAAATACCTTTAATCATTTAATAATTTCATAATAATTAATTTTATTGATTTTATAAAATAAATTCCTTTGTTTTAATTAAATATTTTAAAGCTTGATTAGGAGTATTTAATTTTATCTGACTAGGTGCGGCGCGACGAGGATATGAATTTTAATTGAATTACTCAAGTTGAAGTTGAAGTTCAAGTTAAATTTTTAGGTGTGAGATTTATTTAAATACATGCCGTGGTTATTTATTGTCCATTTTAATAATATGTGTTTACCATATGTGTTATGACGTATATTTTGAGGATATTGCTAGGGGCCCGTAAATAGGGTCCAGGACTTCACCGTCCTTGGATTGCCACAATGCGATTTGAGATTTATTTTGAGGATGTCGTCAGGCCCGTAAATAGGGTTCAGGACTTTAATAATCCTTGGGATGCCACAGTGCGAATATTGAGGATATATATGAAATGACCGTAGGTGTTACCGTGTTATTATCTTGGACACTTATTGCATGATATCCCACACTAAGTATATTTTGTATGCTTATCTCATATTTAATATTTTCAGATACTTAAGGTTGGAGACGTGTAGAGGGTCGAATGGGCGCGTCCAGTCATGTTTTGAAAATATGATGTTGTAGATACACCTCACCCTTTTGTTTAGTATAGTTTTGAAGCTCAACTACTCTATGTGACTTATTAAGTTTAATATTATTATATTTTTGTGTTGACTTGTCGTCTTTTAAATTCAAGTTTTATCTCAAATAGTTTATTCAAGTATTCACTTCTTTTATGTTTAATAGAAATGGTTTTCAAATAAATTAAAATCTTTGCTTTATGGTATTTCCGCTATCAAAATTTATTTAAATTCGTATTTAACACTTTATTTAGATTAGGGTGTTACATCGATACCCGCAAAATCAACGATGAGGGTCGGGTGCGGGTATTGTTTTTCAAAAAATTATGGGTATCGGGTACCCTCGGGGTACCCGCATACCCGCATGTAATTTTTAATTAAATAAATAATTTTTATAAGTATTAAGTTTTAGGAAATCAAATACGAAAATAACTCCGTTCCACTAGCCCTAATCACGACTCACACTACAGAGAGCAGAGTTTAGAGACACAGTCGGGGGAATTTGGGAGGGTAAAGAGGGTACCCACAAATTGCGTGACAAAAATACCCTCCAGTAGGACAAAATATCCGCAAAATTAAAATTCACCAAAAAATTGTGGGACTGTGCGGGTACCCTCATACCCTCAGTGGATACCCGCTGTGAAGTATGAGGGTACCCACACAGTGCATGTGGGACGGGTGAGGATAGGGTATTTTGTCATTTTGTTCCACGGGTACTCGTAATTTGCGGATAGGGTACCCGCATGTACCCGAATTTACACCCCTAGGACTTTCATGTAATTAACTACATCTCTGACATCTGTTATTTTCTTTCGCCAATGCAATTTAATTTCTTCTTTTCCAATTTTGTTAATTACTTAGACATTTCACGTGCTAGGGATGTATGTCAATCCGGTCAATCCCTATAAGATTATCAAGTTATTAAGATGTTGCGGGTTAATCGAGTTTAAATTTTTTTGAATTAAAAATTTTCAATCCTAATCTCAAACGTTCGAATTTGGAGTTAGTCGGGCTCGAAAATTTATTTTTAAAAAAATCAACTAATTAATATATTTCTTTTGACAATATTATATTTGTAATAAGCAAATACACGCATAAATAAGTAACATTTCAACATCGACTTACATAAATAACTAATATGCAACTATTATATTTATTATTAGATTTTAAATTAATAGCAATTTTAATATTCTACGTACACTTATTTGCATAGTGCAATTTTTGGAATTTTCATTTGGCAGAGAGAGAGATTGGCAGGGCAAATTAATCATAATTAAATAACCCAACTCAGCCTTCAGAGCTTAGTCCAGTTAAAGGGAAAAGTAAAATTACAGCATAAACATGGATTTGTCACCGCAATCTTTAAAATTTTATTTATTGAAAAAGAAAAGACATAAACAAGTTTGAGACTAACAATACACTTCATGGTGCGTCAATTTTATTTATGACATAAATAAATTTAATTAGATACTTAGGTATAGTTTTTTAGGAAGCCTAGGAGTGAGAACAACATCAAGAGGCTTCAATTTCGGGAGAGCAAGTCCCAACCCTTCTCCCATGTCAACTGTCTCCCCATTTGGCATCGACAAGTCGAAGCTTTGGAGCAAACGGGCTAGGGTTAGATGTATAACTTGCAGACCAAACATCATTCCGGGGCACATTCTTCGTCCCGAGCTAAACGGGATGAACTCGAAATATTGTCCTTTAAAATTTATTTGACTTTTCTCGTTCAAAAATCTCTCGGGCCTAAACTCGTCTGGATCCAACCAAATATTAGGGTCGCGGTGCAATTTCCATAGGTTGACGACCAAACGCATCCCTTTTGGGACACGGTATTCGCCGATGTGGCAATCCTCAAGGGCCTCGCGGGGCCCCGACAGGGGGCCCGGCGGGTACAACCTTAGGGTTTCTTTGAAGATTGCTTGTAGATAGGTGAGGCTGTTGATGTCAGATTCTTGCACGAATCTGTCTCTGCCTACGTTGTTATCGATTTCGTCTTGGGCCAGTTTCATGGCATGGGGATTCTTTAGCAGCAACGAGATCGCCCATATTATTGTCACGGCCATGCTCTCGGATCCCGTCATGATGAGCATCTACATATATAATACTCCCTCCGTCCACAATTTAATGCCCTGTTTGGCTTTAAAAAACTGTCCACAAATTAATGCCCTGTTTTGCTTTTTGTACCCTTTTACTCTCTTACTTTTTCTATATTTACTACCCTTTGCCACTAATGGACCCACCTTCAAACACCTTTTTCACTTTTATATTCTATATTTACTACACTTTATCACTTTAGTCAACTATCTTTATCACTTTAGTCAACTACCCTTATATTTCACCACAACACATTTTTCAGCTTTCTTAGTCTCCGTGCCCACACCCAAATAGGGCATTAAATTGTGGACGGAGGGAGTATAAAAAATCGATTAATTAAAATATATATAGCAAAATGTATCTCAAACTATCACCCTTTCTTCAATTACATCCAGAACTATCGATTTCACAAATTATTTTCGGGACTATCAAATATAGTAAGATAGTTGGAAATTTAGTAGTGTTGGTAAAAATTCATATTTACACATGTATTTCCACGTCAAATTCTTCATTATATATATATATATATATATATATCCTAATCAGCTTTAAGGTATGAGAAAAAAATAATTTATTTGATAATATATATGCATTAGTGAATATCGATAGTTCAGAATATAATTGAAAAACGACAAGAACATGCATCATGCTTACTAGAATTGTGGCCTTGATGACAGTTTCCCTTGTGTAATTAGCTACCATCTCATTCTCCTCTATAGTTGACAACATCACATCCATGTAATCTGAGACACTTTGATCATTTTTTTGCTTTCTTGTCTGAATTCTTTCTTGAACCCAATCCTCAAGAACACTGTCTACTTGCTTGAATGTTTGTTTCATGCTTTTGATGTATCCTCCAATATCCAACCATTCAAGGGCTGGGATTGCATCAGAAAAAACGAACACTCCACTGAGGTACAACACTTTCTTATGGCTTCTTGGAACCTCCAATTTTTGTCATCGCCTCTGCAAGAAGAAGGGGTATATCAACAAGTTGAAAATAAAAAATAATTCAAAAATAATTCATGATTTATAGCCGAACTCCTCCTTATATATAGTGAAAATTTAGGCTACAAATCTCTTTTAAAATATAAACTATGAACTCATGAGTTCTATATGAAATATATATATATCAATTTGATGTGAAGAATGTATGAATAAAAAAAGTGAAATTTTTGTTGTTTATGAGATTTGAATCTGGACCATGAATTCATCCAATAAAATGATAAATTTAATTACCATAGCTTTTTATGATCCAAGAGTTCAAAATAAAAGAAAATTTATTTTAATTTAATCCTATATACACGTGAAAACGTATGTACAAGTAAAACACAAAATATAACATGCATGAAAGTTCACATATAACTACTTACTTGGAAAACGAGAACCTTTTCCCAACTAGCATCCGTAACATGATATTGAACGTCAAGAGCTCAATCCGACCACTCAAAGCCACCACCTTCTTCGATTCGCCGCCGTTTCCTCCGCCGCTCATCGAGTACAAATCCTTGACGAAGCCGTCGACCTCCGCCGCCCGCACGTGACTGAAATCGTCAAGGCGGCGGGCCGTGAAGAGGTCGACGGTCACCATCTTCCTGACGTCACGCCAGTAGGGCCCGTACGGCCCGAGCCCGAAGCTCGCGCCGCCGTAGCCCAAGTACTTCGCCACCGCCACGCTCGGCCGTGTTGCGAAGACGCGGTCGTTGGCGGTGAAGCACTCCTTGATCGCCTCCCAGCTGCTAACCACCATGCCGCGGTGGCTGCCGAGGCCGAGGGAGAAGACGGGGTCGTGGCGGTCGGCCATGGCCCCCAGGGTCCGGGCCACCGGGCTCGGGCCGTCGAGGAGGTGGAGGTGCCCTATCAACGGCCATGCACCGGGCGGCTCCGGTGGAGTTGTTACCTTCTTGGTTGAATTAAAATAAGAGTATATGATTAATATGGTTGCTAGAAATAATAATGATAATGCAATTTGTGAGGTGAGAGAGAAGAAATCCATTGTCGGAGTGAATTTGAACAAGATTTTGATATTGGTGGAATGTTGGCCATAATTGCTTGCTATTTATAGAGCGGGAATGAGATTTAGTACAACATTTTATGTCCCACTTTCAATTTTGTTTAATTTCTTATATATATTTTCTTCAATTTCAATTTTATATGCTTTAGTTTAATTTTGTGATTATTAACTAGGGTTTATTCCATCAATCTAGGATATATAATTAATTTTTATCATTTAATTTTCCTTTTATTAGCTAATAATAGGTTGATAAATTCAAAGTGATGGTATATACTTTTTAAAAAATTTAATTTTTGGAAATAAATATTAAATATAATTCATAGTATTATAATAAATTTTATTTTTATAAAAAATATTTTTAAAATATTAAATATAAGCATGGGACACAGTGACACATATAAGATTATTAACTAGGGTTTATTCCATCAATCTAGGGTATATAATTATTTTTTATCATTTATTTTCACTTTTATTAGCTAATAATAAGTTGATAAATTCAAAGTCATGGTATATACTTTTTAAAAAATCTAATTTTTTAAAATAAAAATTAAATATAATTCATAGTATTATAATAAATTTTATTTTTATAAAAAATATTGTGGGACACTAAAAAAATCTATTTTTTAAAAATAAAAATTAAATATAATTCACAGTGACACATATAAGATTGTGGGACACTGAATCTCATCCCTTTATAGAGTACATTTGATAACATATGTTCGAATATAAAAGGAAAGACAGTGTTTAATCTCGTGTTCCATCTGCTATATATTGTATTTATGAATTATCGTCATGTGTTAAAAAAAATGGGCTGGAAAGATTTTCTATAAGCAAAACAGTGTATCACACTTTATGTCCCACTTTCAATTTTATTTATTTTTTTATATATTTTTTCTTCAATTTCAACTTTATATGCTTTAGTTTAATTTTGTGATTATTAACTAGTGTTTATTCCATCAATTTGTGGTATATAATTATTTTTTATCATTTAATTTCACTTTTATTAGCTAATAATAAGTTGATAAATTCAAAGTCATGGTATATACTTTTTAAAAAATCTAATTTTTTAAAATAAAAATTAAATATAATTCATAGTATTATAATAAATTTTATTTTTATAAAAAATAATAGATATAAACATGGGACACAGTGTCACACATAAAATTGTGGGACACTGAATTGGATATATTAAATTTCCTTGACTTGTGGTGATTATTGACTCTTATTCACAGCAGGGGCAGATCCAGCTAGATTGATAGCTGTCAAATCGGTCAAATATCTAAGACTTTCATAAAAAACCAAGAAAACTAATCAACATCAAGGGTATTTAAAGAATAGGATATAAAATACTTATATTTATAAAAAAAAATGATATTTTTCACGTATAACTTAAAAAATAGGCCGGCATTTTAAATTTTCACTCTTATCTACTCCATTTTCTCGATTGTTAACACTTCTCGTGTGCTACACAATTAATATGAGAGAGATTACTACGTTATCATATAAGATTGACAACGTATGGTCTACATTTAACCAGCACAATGCATATAAATGAAACAAACGTTTCACCTAATTAGACATCTGACATCTGACCCCCCAATATTGTAATTTTCTTCATTTCCACATGCATACATCTCCACACATTTTTGAGCTAACTTCATAAGGTTCGGGCTATTCTCGGATTAACTCTTTTAGTTTGCAGGCTATTTGATTACAGACTATAAAAATGTTCTATCTATAATCCTATCAAATTATCGATATAATTGGATTTTGGGCGGATTTTTAGCTAGATTACATTTTGTGTTTGTTGAGTATTGGTTATATTCAAATATATATTGTCATTGTGTAGACAATTCTTGAAGTATCTTCGGATTTTGGGCTTGGTACTTTGGCAATTAATACAGTCCAGCACGAGTTTCCACCAACATTGTGCAAATTTTCAGCAGCATATTCCAGTTGGTACCTTACACGTCTCTTATGGATATATTTCATATTATATTAGCAGTATGCACAAATTATTGTTGGATCACAATTAAAGATAGATCAAGATCATCCAAGCAGAGTCCGAATAATTCGGTCATTAAAAAATTTAATTTTTTTTTTGAAAAAAATAATTTTTTTTAAAAAATAATTTGTTTTTTTAAAATATATATATATATATATATATATATATATATATATATATATATATATTAACGACCGAATTTTCGGTCGTTAAAATTAAAAAAAATAATTAAAATATAAAAAAATATTTTGTACGACCGAAAATTCGGTCGTTAAGAAAATTAAAATATTAAAAAAATAATTAGCGACCGAATTTTTGGTCGTTAAAAAATAAAAATAAATAAAAAATAAAATCGGTCGTGAAACGGTCGTAAATCGATCGTTAAGGCCGCAAAATTAACGACCGAAAATTTCGGTCGTTAACCGCGTGTTTTATTGTAGTGATATATATATATATATATATATATATATATATATATATATATATATAGGGGGCCGCTCCAATGAGACCCCCTAATTTTAGTGAGATCTAGGGCACGATCTGGTGCGTTTATTTTATCAATTCTATGGCTGATATTGTATCTGGAGGGTGATTTTTTTTCGCAGGGTTCGAATCCTGGAGGGAGCAGAATATTTTAAATTTTGTTATTCATCAGTATATACTGCCTTGTTCATCAGTATATACGGCCCTGTTCATCAGTATATATGTCTTATTCATTACGAATTTTTAAAATTTTATTTTTCATCAGTATATACATCTTGTTCATTAGATATACGTTTTGTTTATTAGTATTATATGTCTTATTCATTGTACTCATGTTACACGAAAAATAGAGGGTCCCACTGGAGCGCGCCCCTATATATATATATATATATATATATATATATATATGTATGCATCAAGTTCCACAACATATCTTTATATATATAAAAAGCAAAGTAAATGTAAACGACGGTTTAATTAATTGACATCTACTATTGTATTTATGAATCATCGTCACGTGTTAAGAAAATGTGATATATGGAATAATAATTTCTATAAGCAAAATAAGAATGAAATAAGAAAATGAGATTAAATATTCATGAAACGTTAAATATTTAAATACTACAATTGAGATTAATCACCTGAATTAAAATTAACGAACAAATTAATTAAACATACAAACAACGTTTAATTTTGAGTTCGAATTTCCGAGGGAGCAAAATTTTACAATATTAATTTAATACGATTATTCGTGTATTATAATTGATTTATTTGTAGATATTAGAACTAAAACGTAAATATAATAATCATATATCTATCATACAGTGTGGACGTTCCATTGAAAATTTTATTTTTCATGAGACATGAAAATAACAAATAAATTAATAAAATTTATGAATAAATCAATATAACTCACAAATGACCGTATCCAGTTAATATGGTGAAAATCTCGCCTCTTAAGGATTCGAACCCAGACCAAATTACATGTTCTACACTTAGGGGGGTGTATTCGTTGTGGATTTCCACAGACTTTAAAAAGTCTATGGAATTTAAATTCCATGGAATTCACATAGATTCCAGACGACTTTCAAAGAATTCGTGGTTGGATTTCACCCCGATTTTCACTGATTTTCGAAGACTTTATGGGATAATTTTGGAATTGAATTCCATGAAACCAGCGCCCGCGGAGAACCAGCGCCCGCTAGAAGAGACCCAGCGCCCGCAGAGTCCCAGCACCCGCTGGAAACCCAGCGACCGCTGGAAACCCAGCGACTGCTGGGTTCCAGCGAGTACATGGAGAATCGTAGTCTGGATAGATGGCTTCATAGTAAAAACAGATCATACAACATCTCAGGTTCAGTCCACCATGTTGTCCTGGACTGGCCCAAGAGGCTGCAAACTGCAATAGGAGCTGCTCACGGAAGTGGAATTTTTTTTTTTGTTTTCAAAATTGTGTCATGTTTGGCTCCAGCAGCTATATATTTTTTACAGATCTGTGGCCCCTCGCATTCTGCTGAATGAGAAATGGGGTTTTACTTTCTTAATTAAAGATTTGATTTTTATTTATTCTTTTCGAATATAAAGTTCTTACTTGACTCTGAATAGACATCTAGAACAAAAGGGTTTACCAAGAACACGATTTGCTCTCTGCCCTTCTTGCTTGCACAGTTCCTGCAAAAATCTATGTGGGGTTTCCTTATTTTGCATGAAAATTGTGCCCAGTTCAAAAAAAATTAAAACTTGCTTTAGACAAGTTGTGATTGTGTTGTTGCAAAGATGATTCCTTTGAAGTGGAAAATTTTAATATGGGACAAAGTTGTGGATATATATGATTGGCCAATATATATGTTGGCCATCATTTAAGGGAGACCCACCATGTTTACGAACAAAATGTATGGTCTTGAGTAATTTTCCAGCGATTGAACCCAGCGATCGCTGTGGTCAAAGGCTGCCCATCAGTGAGAAGACAAATGGAATCCAGCGATTGCTGAGTTCCAGCGCTCGCTGGCTTATTGGCCGCGGGCGCCGGAACTCAGCGCTCGCTTAAAACTTCATGGACGAATACACCTAGATTTGTATGGATTTTAAAAAGTCTTGAACGAATACACCCAGATTTATAAGGACTTTTAAAAGTTTTGAACGAATACACCCAGATTTCTGCAGACTTTTAAAAGTCTTGAACGAATACACCCAGACTTTTAAAATCCATAGAAATCCATCAAATTCCACAATGAATACACCCCTTGCGTAGTGCAATTTTTGGAATTTTCATTTGGCAGAGATAATTACAGCATATAAACATAAAGTTCTCACTTGTCACCGCAATCTTTAAAAATTTATACATTGAAAAAAGAAGAAGAAGACATAAACAAGTTTGAGACTAACAATACACTTCATAATGCGTCATTTTTATTTATGACATAAATATATTTAATTAATTAGATACTTTGGTATAGTTTTTTAGGAAGCCTAGGAGTGAGAACAACATCAAGAGGCTTCAATTTTGGGAGAGCAATTCCCAACCCTTCTCCCATGTCAACTGTCTCCCCATTTGGCATCGAAAAGTCGAAGCTTTGGAGTAAACGGGCTAAGGTTAGATGTATAACTTGCAGACCGAACGTCATTCCGGGGCACATTCTTCGTCCCGAGCTAAACGGGATGAACTCGAAATACTGTCCTTTAAAATTTATTTGACTTTTCTCGTTCAGAAATCTCTCGGGCCTAAACTCATCTGGGTTGAACCAAATATTAGGGTCGCGGTGCAACTTCCATAGGTTGAGGACTAAACGCGTGCCTCTGGGGACATGGTATCCGCCTATGTGGCAGTCCTCAAGGGCCTCGCGAGGCCCCGACAAGGGGCCCGGCGGGTACAACCTTAGAGTTTCTTTGAAGATTGCTTGTAGGTAGGTGAGGTTGTTGATATCAGATTCTTGCACAAATCTATCTCTTCCTATATTATTATCGATTTCGTCTTGGGCCGTTTTCATGGTATGGGGATTGTTTAGCAGCAACGAGATCGCCCATATTATTGTCTCGCTCGTACTCTCGGATCCCGTCATGATGAGCATCTAAAATATAATAAATAAAAAAAATTAGATTAATTATAATATAGCAAAATATATCTCAAACTATCATCATTTTTTCAATTACATCCTAAATTATTGATTTTACAAATTATTTTTCAGACTATCAAATATAGTAAGTTAGTTGGAAATTTAATGTGGGTAAAAATTCATATTCACGCATGTATTTCCACGTCAATTCATCACTATGTATCCGAATTAGCTTAATGGTACAAGAAAAAATTAATTTATTTGATAATATATATGAATTAGTGAACATCGATAGTTCAGAATATAATCGAGAAAAACGACGAGAACATCATGCTTACTAGAATTGTGGCCTTGATGACAGTTTCCCTTGTGTAACCGGCCATCATCTCATTCTTGTCTATTGTTGACAACATCACATCCATGAAATCTGAGTCAGTTTGAGCATCCTTTTGCTTTCTTGTCTGAATTCTTTCTTGAACCCAATCCTCAAGAACATTGTCTACTTGCTTGAAAGTTTGTTTCATGCTTTTGATGTATCCTCCAATATCCAACCATTCAAGGGATGGGATTGCATCAGAAAAAACGAACACTCCACCCAGGTA
The DNA here is from genome assembly GCF_028751815.1 of Salvia miltiorrhiza. Classification (NCBI taxonomy): domain Eukaryota; kingdom Viridiplantae; phylum Streptophyta; class Magnoliopsida; order Lamiales; family Lamiaceae; genus Salvia; species Salvia miltiorrhiza. Next base: position 2,820,005 of record NC_080391.1, read on the forward strand.
CAACACTTTCTTTATGGCTTCTTGGAACCTCCAATTTTTGTCATCATCGCCTCTGCAGGAACAAGGGGTATTAGTGTAAAATATAGAAGTTGAAAATCAATTGAAAATAAAAGTGCTAATATCGATCACTTATAACTCAAAAATTATTTTGACAACTTTGCGTTTTAATTAAGTTTTGAGGGACACCAAGCGGTACGAACTCCTGTCTACGAACCATGAGGTACAAGGATCAAACCTCATCGCTCCCCCTCCCCCAAAATTAATATATATATATATATATATATATATATATATATATATATATATATATATATATAAGGGCTAGAATAAAAACACTCTTAAGTGTATAAAATATAAATGATTTTCAGCCCTTAGATCATCAAGATCAACGGTTGATTCGTAACCCTGTTGGATGAATTCGTGGTCCTGAGTTCGAATCTCAAAGGTAACAAAAATTTATTTTTCGCAATTCGTAACTCTGTTGGATAAATTCATACGTGCTCTACATAAAATTCGTACATTAAGAAACGTTTATATTTTATACACTTAAGTGTGTTTTTATTCTAGCTCACCCCTATATATATATATATATAGGGAAGGCCTTAAATAAGAGCATTTATTAAAATATAAAATAAGAATCATTTTCAGCCCTTAGATCATCAAGATCTACGGTTAATTCGTAATCATGTTGGATGAATTTATGGTCCTGAGTTCGAATCCCAAAAGTAACAAAAATTTATTTTTCACAATTCATACCTATATATAGTGAATTCATACGTGTTCTACATAAAATTCATACATTAAAGATTGCTCTTATTTCTTATTTTAAGATGTGCTCTCACGGTAGCCCACCCTTATATATATATATATATATAGAGAAGGGTTCAACAGAGAAGCTAAATATTGTGGAGAATAGAGAATTCGCAAAATAAAAACGAACAGATCTATAGTTTTAATGAACAGATCAATGTACCGCATGAACAACAATTTGCCCCGGGTTCGAATCCTGCTGGTGGCGAGTTTTTCTATATTTTTATTAAATACGTCTGTCCATTACATATGTTGATCTCTTCGTAAAATATATAGATTTGTTCGTTTTCTCGAAAAAGATAATTCTCTGTTGAACTCAACCCTATATATATATATATATATATATATATATATATATATATATAGGGGTGGGCTAGAATAAAAACACTCTTAATTAAGTGTATAAAATATAAACGTTTCTTAATGTACGAATTTTATGTAGAACACATATGAATTTATCCAACAGAGTTACGAATTGCGAAAAATAAATTTTTGTTACCTTTGGGATTCGAACTCAGGACCACGAATTCATCCAACAGGGTTACGAATCAACCGTAGATCTTGATGATCTAAGGGCTGAAAATCATTTATATTTTATACACTTAAGAGTGTTTTTATTCTAGCCCTCCCCTATATATATATATATATATATAGGGGCGCACTCCAGTGAGACCGCCTATTTTTTGTGTAACATGAGTACAATGAATAAGACGTATAATACTAATGAACAAAACGTATATCTAATGAACAAGATGTATATACTGATGAAAAATAAAATTTAAAAAATTCGTAATGAATAAGACATATATACTGATGAACAGGGCCGTATATACTGATGAACAATGCAGTATATACTGATGAATAACAAAATTTAAAATATTCTGCTCCCTCCAGGATTCGAACCCTGCGAAAAAAAATCACCCTCCAGATACAATATCAGCCATAGGATTGATAAAATAAACGCACCAGATCGTGCCCTAGATCTCACTAAAATTAGGGGGTCTCATTGGAGCGGCCCCCTATATATATATAAGTTTTGAATTCAAATATTTTCACATCGAATTCATACATATTTCAAAGATAATTCATGATTTATAGCCTAACTCCTCCTTATATATAGTGAAAGACTACACTATAAATCTCTTTCAAAATACAAACTATGAATCCGTGAATTTAATGTAAAAAATGTATGAAATCAAAAATTGAAATTTCTGCTCCCTATGACGTTCGAACCCAGGACCATGAAATTATTATACTTTATGATTCAAGAGTTTTAAAATAATTCTTAATTTATATTTTAAAATAATATTTTATTTTAATGTATTCCTATAAAACGTGAAAACATATTAACAAGTGAAAGTGTGAAACTCAAAATATAACTCGAAACACATAACTACTTACTTGGAAAACGAGAACCTTTTCCCAACTAGCATCCTTAAAATGATATTGAACGTCAAGAGCTCAATCCGACCACTCAAAGCCACCACCATCTTTGATTCGCCTCCGTTTCCTCCGCCACACATCGAGTGCAAATCCTTGACGAACCCGTCGACCTCCGCCGTCCGCACGTGACTGAAATCGTCCAGGCGGCGGGCCGTGAGGAGGTCGACGGTCACCATCTTCCTGACGTCACGCCAGTAGGGCCCGTACGGCGCAAGCCCGAAGCTTGCGCCGCCGTAGCCCAAGTACTTCGCCACCGCAATGCTCGGCCGTGTCGCGAAAACACGGTCGTTGGCGGTGAGGCACTCCTTGATCGCCTCCCAGCTGCTCACCACCACGCCGCGGTGGCTGCCGAGGCGGAGGGAGAAGACGGGGCCGTGGCGGTCGGCCATGGCCCCCAGGGTCCGGGCCACCGGGCTCGGGCCGTCGAGGAGGTGGAGGTGCCCTATCAACGGCCATGCACCCGGCGGCTCCGGTGGAGTTGTTACCTTCTTGGTTGAACTAAAATAAGAGTATATGATTAATATGGTTGCTAGAAATAATAATGTCAATGCAATTTGTGAGGTGAGAGAGAGGAAATCCATTGTTGTAGTGAATTTGAACAAGATTTTGATGATGGAATCTTGGCCATATATAATTGCTTGCTATTTATAGAGTACATTTTTTGACATATTCGATCGACTATAAAATGAAAGTCTTGGACTAAAATTTTGTTCAGTGTTTAATCTCGTGTTCCATGACAAATAGGCACATTTAGGGTTGTTACACTATGTATTTCAAAACATAACTAATAGTAAAATAAACGATGCTTTAATTGACTAGATAGTTAAATACTTAGTTGGTACAAACAAAGCTGAACTCTTTAATTAGGGTTGAAACATCAGCTATTGTATTTAGAGGTGGTCTTGGGTACACCCGGGTGTACCGTACAACCGGGTCACACCTTCACTTAAACTTTGACCCGCACTCTGATTTGAACCCATATCCTGACCCAACTCATATAAATAACACTATTTTGGGTACGGGTCAACCCGGTTGTACGGTACACCCAGGTGTACCCAAGATTTTGTGTTGTATTTATGAATATTTATCGTCATGTGTTGTTACAGTACTAGCTACAACTACAATTAATGGAGGATCAGTTGCACATTTAATTAGGGTTGTTACGCTATGCATAAGCTTGAGCAATTTTTTTTCGGCACGAATTTAAGGAGTTAGTATTTTGTGTGTTAAATGTGGTAGGTGAAAAAGTGAAAAAGTGAATAAAAAGAAAAACTTTTGCCATATAAGGAAACTGCTCAAGGTTCGCTGGACAACTCAAAAAGGAATGATGCTCATGCTTCGCGGGACGGAGGGATTATATTGTATTGTTATTGTGAGCGCGAGAATTCGAGTGAGTTCATTGTATTTTAAAAAAGGTTTGTAGCCTAACCCTTTCATAACTATTTATTGAGAGATGATCAAATGAGAATGAGTAAACACTAGCTTACACTTAAAACGCGTTATATATGTACATGGAGAAGTGTCATATATACATGTGTCATGTATGCCGCTTTCTCCGATAACAGTTAATTAGTATCATGTATGTGCTCATATATGATATTTTTTTATATATACATGATATTTTTTAAATGTCATGTATATTACAATATATGACATTTTATGACAGTCATATATAAGGAATTTTTATGGACTATAAGTGACACTTAAAAAATGTCATAATATGTGTCCATGTTCATGGAATCATAGCATTGTTCATTTCGAGTATTTAGAATTTAATAATGTAATTTTCACTTTTTTTTATTAGGATTAGTAGGTTGATCGATATTTTCCCTTATCGGTGAGTTGACAAATTTTGTAACTTGGTTAAAATCATAAGATTTTCTTTTATCTTTTTTTTTAATCACGATTTTCTTTATCTTAAGCTTAAATACATTCTCATTTATTAAATTAAGGGGATTTTATTTTTTCTACTTCATTTTCTCGATTTTTAACACTTCTTGTGTGCTACACAATTAATTATGTGATAGATTACTACGTTATCATATAGGATTGCCAATGTATGGTCTACATTTAGCCAGTTCACCTTCTTGTGTACTGCACAAATATGAACCATTTATTTAATAGAATGAAATAAATTAAACGTACGTTTCATCTAATTAGCTACATCTCTGACTTCTGGCTTCTGATTTTTTTCGCCAATTAATGTAATTTTCATAATTTCCAGCTTTGTTAATTACATCTGAACCACTTGATAGATACGTTTGATATTATCAAATTAAGAAGCTTGGAAATCAACTTTGCTTTTATTGGTTTTGAACTACCAAATTAAATGAATGAAACATTGCCAGTTTTCCAATTAATATTTTTAAGACGTGAAGAATGTGGAAACTAGCTAGATTAAAAACGTGTTAAGATTGGATCCTTTCCATTAGCTATATAGCCTATATTGATATCAATATTAAATCTTCTTTACATAAATATAAAAAACACAACATTTTCAGAAAATGAATTATTCAAGAATCGCAGGCCTTGCTCTAGTGGCAAAGCTGAGGCACCCAAAGCTGAGGCAAAATTGATCCAGGAGAGTTTACCGGGTAATGGGGCAACCGACGAACAAATTGGTTCAAGATCAACCACTTCAATTGCTGAGTCGACGAAGCCAACTGGCCCAGATACTGGCTTAGATGTTGCTACCTCTGCCGCTGGTGATATCTCCGCCCTTCTCTCTTTTTCGGTTTCATTGACTGTTCCGCTCTTTTCCTCTAAAAAGATAAACGAGGAGAGACTTGTACTGTAGTAAACGAAATTGCCTTGTTTTTTTTTTCCAAGAAAGAATGGGATGAAGCTTAGTCAGCTTGGGAACCTCAAATTTCGTTCGGAGATGCTCCTTCCTCGTCGATCAAGGATTTTGATTCTCGTGTTCCCTGTTTTTGTTGAAAGCACTTTTTGAAGAAATCCCCCACTTCTCTAGCTATCCTTCTGCTGGCCAGCCTTCTGAAGCACTTTTAGATCGTGTAATGCAATCTCAGATCACTTTCTATCCCCCTTTTGGAGGGTACTTCGAGTAATGGGTACCTCGTAGGACTCTCCTTTGTGAGTGGTCTTGGGTTCAATCCCGTTTGGCGGTGATGTTTTCCCATTTTAGGTGATGATGTATTATTATTGTACATTATATAAAGTGGTGATGTCACTGATGTATTGTTGTTGTATATTATATTATTTAGTGTTGAGTTCCCACACGCAGGACGGCTCGCCTGCGTGAGGTGATGTTTTCCCACCGTTGTGTGGTGTTGAAGTCTCCCACCTGCGTGCGAGTTGCATAATTAATTGTATTCAGATACCTCTTATAACTTCAAAAAAAAAAAAAAAATCGCAGTGTCATTCTCTCTCCTCTTCTCCCTTGTACTTTCTCTCTGATGGGGTACCTCCAATAATACACCATTTCACCATGCATTCATTCAGTGCCAAACAAATCCGATTAATCCATTTCTGCAGTTCTTTATACACCCAAAGCAATGCCTCATATTCATCACTTCTGCAAAATTACATAAGAAATTAACCTACGCTTCAATGAATCCTACACACCAAAACCCCAAATCATCATCGCCGCGAAGCAAGTTTCCCACCATTCTACGCGCGAAGGCGCACGGCATGCAGGTGAGGATCTCGGAGGCTCCAGCTACCGCGTCGTGTATCGTACAAGATCAAAATCGTCCCCGTCCCGGAAAACGTGACGGTTTCCCGAGTTGCGAGTAGGGCTGGTAAACCGGTTTCGATTATAGTTAAAACCGTAAACTGGGCCCTCCTTTTCAGCTTGGAATTTCGAGGACTAATTACTGTAGCCAAATTGGTCGGCCCATTTGGTATTTTCATAATGGGCTTAAATTGGGCCCTCCTTTTGAGCATGAACTAAAACTGTAGCCATACTTACTCAAGAATCAAGCTTATAATCTACTTCAGTCAACACAAAAACAAATTTGCATTATTAATTGCTTACAATGAATTTGTGATTCATATATCAATATTTATTCTTAATTTATCGGACATAATTACATGCTTTCACATCTTACTTCAAATTCTTCATTTTCCCACATGTTTGCTATTTGTAGGGGAATGGAATAAAGTTAAATGTTTCTCCTTTGTATCACCATGAAATAAAGAAAATGAAACATTAATTATTTGTTTTTTGTGTTAATAACCGATGCTCATGTATGTGACAATGCCATGAAATATATGACAAAATTGAGATTCAAATTAATTAATTTCTCACAAAAGAGGTTTGATATTGTATACATTTTGTTAGATTATCAGGAGATCAGTGAGGCGAACTTTTTTTAAAAAGGAACAGTAAAATTCATCTGAGCCTTGATTTTATCTCGAACCCTCGTTAATAATATAAACTATCAAACACATAATAATGCAAGATTATTTTGCTATCAAGACCTTAATTATAATTAATTAAAACCTACCAAGCACAACCTTATTATTTAAATATCTCGGATCCCGTACAAGCTATCAACTATAAACTTTGTCATTTTGTTTTTCACCTAATATATTAATGGTGAATTGAAGATATTTGTGTAACTATAAACTTGATTTTGCCATTTGGAGTATATGCGTGCAAGACTGCAAGGTTCTAGTAACTTTGAAAGTCTAAATTAATATTAAATAAATTAACGTGAAAGAAAATTCAAAAACATAATACTAAACTTTTCTACTTACTTTATTATTATTGTTATTGATGAGTTGCTGCTACTAAGGATTTTCAAATAGATATCCCTAAATTTCTTCAATAATAGCATCTTCTAGAATAACGTTAAGCAAGCAAAATATTGACGTTGTCTATTAATTTGCATATCAATCATGAGTTGAGTTACAATCACATTAGGGGATTTAATTACAAAACAATGTGAAACGTAGCATTAAAGCGCCTGCAAAAATGTAGTATATATAAATAAAGCATCTCGAATGTGAAATGCAGACATGTTATGTGCTAAAAAGGATGTTGACTATTGCACTATACAGAGATATCCGAAATTTAAAATGTAAAAAATTAACAATCAATATAGTCAAATAATATTAATATTCGCAATAAATCAATAAAGCATGGCATGCAATAAGAGATTTCAATTAAAGAGTAACTTTAAGTACATATAGATGTATAACTTTACCAAATTGAAATGGGTGGGTACGTTGTGGGAAAACTATTAGAATATATATACACAAAATGGGACAAGACTCTACATTTAAGTGAATGGTTTATGTGAGAATAGCAGGTCAGATTTGTTAAAATTCCAATTTAAATTCATATCTAATGATATATTATAAATATCAATAAAATTCAAATACATCATTAAAGTATAAGTTTTGGCTACACAAGTAATAAAAAAATTGAAAAATCGCACGACGATGGACTCGAATTCAGGACCTCAAGTCTTGGCATTAATCACCAACTGCCGCTGAACCAACACAGACACGTTTGGCTCCATATTTTGATTCGTTTTCATGGTGAAACGATGTTGGCATCTCAACCAAATTTAGCTAAAGCACATTAGACGAGAAACAAACGGGATGCTCATCGTTTAGCTAAGTCGACAAAGGATTTTATTTTTATATATGTTTGAAATGAACCTCCAATCCTTTGTGGAGAATCTTCTACATTTTTCGTACTTGTGCTTGTAATAAAGTCACCTTTTTTTCTTCAAAAAATAAATATAAATATAGATTAAATATATGTATATATCAAAAACACTCAAACTTTGGATAGTCTTTTTAATCTGGTACACAAATTAAATAAATAAAATGGATTATTTTTTTTTGTTGAAGTCAAATATATCATCTCAGCGAAGCTTTATCCAGTTATCATTTTACATTGTGTTAGTGTTTATTTTTCATTGAATGACTTTTTTATATCATCAACGATCTCTTTCCTTTTTGACATTTCAATTTTCCCTTGCCCTCTTCTCAATTAAATAAATTTTCAATTATTGGTGTATCTACGCCAGCAGTATTATTGACTATGAAATTAGTCAACTAAGAATTTCATTTATAGTTTTTTTAATGAGAACCATCTCTATTAATGGGAGGTTAATTAGGCACCAGACTCTATACGTAGCATTTTACTTCATGACATACTTTCTGTTAATTTTCACCAACCATAAAATCAAATACTCTAATACGATAATTATTTAATTTGCTCTGCATCAAAAGTGGGATTTTATTCTAATCCCAACTACAAATAGTAGTTACGAGATAAACTAATGAAAAGGAGAAGCTTAATTAGTTCCACCAGCTCAATTTAAACTCAAATTGCAGCTAATTTAGACATTAAATTTATTTGATCAATGTCATATATATTTCCCCTTATGTACTTAACAATTAACATTTTATACACGTACGTTAATTAATTATATTAGTTATCCCAAAATAATGTTAAACGACACGTGTTTAAATATCACCCCACCCGCCTACAACTCTTATAATGCAAAGATCATGCACGAAATTAGCAATATTGATCAAGTAGATTTGTCAGAGGTCGAATACGTTACCTTCTTTGAAAATTTCAAGGTCAAATCTTGGAAAAAAAATAATATTTGAATTATACTATATCTAATTATTATCCGATTTGCATCAAACGTGTCTGCCCACATACTTCAAAATTTTCTCTATATAATCCCAACTCAAAACCCTCATTATAATATCAAAAACCACAACATTTTCAGACAATGAGTTGTTCCAGAATTGCAGTGTCATTCTCTCTCCTCTTCTCCCTTCTACTTTCTCTCTCATCGGCTGCCTCCAACAACACATCGTCTCACCATGCATTCATTCAATGCCTTGAAAACAAATCCGGTTCATCCATTTCTGCAGTTCTCTACACTCGAAGCAATTCCTCATATTCATCAGTTCTGCAAAACTACATAAGAAACCTACGCTTCAATGAATCCTACACACCAAAGCCCCAAATCATCATCACCGCGAAGCAAGTTTCCCACATTCAATCCGCCATCTCCTGCGCGAAGGCGCACGGCATGCAGATGAAGATCCGCAGCGGCGGCCATGACTACGAGGGAATTTCCTACTGGTCCGACGATCCCAACTTCTTCGTGTTGGATATGTTCAATTTCCGCTCCGTCAACGTCTCCGTCGACGACGAGTCGGCGTGGACGGAGGTCGGGGCGACTCTCGGCGAAGTCTTCTACGGAATCGCCGTGAAAAGCCGCACCCACGGCTTCCCCGCCGGAGTTTGCCCCACCGTCGGCGTCGGCGGCCACTTCAGCGGCGGAGGGTACGGCAACATGATGCGCAAGTACGGCCTCTCCGTCGACAACATCGTCGACGCCAAGATAATCGACGTCAACGGCCGCCTCCTCGACCGGAGGGCCATGGGGGAGGATCTCTTCTGGGCCATCACCGGCGGCGGAGGCTCGAGCTACGGCGTCGTGCTATCGTACAAGATCAAGATCGTCCCCGTCCCGGAAAACGTGACGGTATTCCGGGTCGTGAGGACTTACGACGAAAACTTCGTCGACCTCATCCACCGCTACCAGCAGGTGGCGGCGGACGAGTTTCCCCGCGAACTGTTCCTTAGACTAACCCTAGACGTGGTCAACGGAACCAACAGGGCTACATTTCTCGCGATGTTCCTCGGGAACTCGCGAGACCTAGTAGCCCTAGTGAACAGCAGCTTTCCCGAAATGGGACTGCTGTTGTCAGATTGTCTGGAAATGAGCTGGGCCGACTCAGTTCTTTTCTGGACAAATTTCCCTGCAGGAACTCCAGTCACGGAGCTCCTGAGTAGGGTTCCGCAGGTTCTAACGCACCTGAAACGAAAATCGGACTACTTGAAGAAACCTATTCCGAAACAAGCACTAGAGCTCCTATTCAAGAAAATGGTGGAGCTGCAGACGCCGGCGCTGACGTTCAATCCGTACGGCGGGAGAATGGCCGAGATTCCGGCGACGGAAAAGCCGTTTCCACACAGAGCCGGCAACATTGCGAAGCTCCAATACGCGACAAATTGGAACGAAGATGGCGCGGAGGCTGCAAACCGATACTTGAATCTGACGAGGGAACTATACGAGTTTATGACTCCGTACGTGTCGATGGCGCCGCGGGAGGCCTTCTTGAACTACAGAGATCTCGACATCGGAATAAATCACAATGGCCGGAATAGCTACTTGGAAGGACTGGTTTACGGTTCGAGCTACTTCAAGGAGAATTTCAATAGGTTGGTGAAGGTGAAGACGAGAGTTGATCGGAATAATTTCTTTAGAAACGAACAAAGTATTCCGGTTTTCCCATGGAAGAAGTGATCGAATATATATGCATGATTCGAATTGAACTAGTAGCTAGATTTGTGATTATACAATTGAAGAATATATGTGATTTTGTTTTATTTTATTATTCTTCGATATATATAGTTAGCTTGGGTTACTTATATATCTTTTATTTGTAATTGAAATAAGGGTATATCTCATGGTGCCTATATGGTTTCAAATGCAATATATCTCATAGATTTGAGATAATGTATAAGTTGTGTACTTATACATTATTAACTTGGTTTAATTAAATATTTCTTTTTTCTCCGGTGTTTGTTGCATCATACTAGTTATTATCATCTAGAAGTCTAAGCTGACGAGAGAAATATCATTCTAATATTCCATTTTTATATCTTTAATTAGCGTGTTTACTTTTTTTTTTAATTTAAAATATTAAAACAAGAGAAGAATTAATTGAAGTCGCTTTTGACCGAACTGAACTATATTTGATAGTACTTTATATAGTACTAGTATATATCTATGCGTGTATATAATAGGGGCTAACGGAGCGGGCGCGAGCCCATCTCGCGCAAGCCATGCAAGGCTGCCATAGAGGGGATCGAAGCGAAGCACGCCTTTGTGCTCCGAGCGCGGATCGAAGAGGGGAAAGAGAGGCGCGTGCAAACATCATCAGAGGCATGAGACGAGCTGAGCCGTGACATGAGACTCGATTGTTGTAGAGTCCGTGGCTCGGACGAAAGGACCCACTTGCGAACTCAAAATTTGGGCGCGTTGGGCACAGAAGAGGGGAGAGAGAGAGAGAGGCGAGTGCAAATACCGCCGAGAGTATGGGGCGAGCCAGACTGTGAGATGGGACTCGAATGCTGCAGAACCCGCGGCTCAGACAGAGAACTCGCCTACGAATTTGAAATTTTGACTCGCGATTGTGGATGCTCTTAATAATTGAACGTCTGTCATAGTCTAATACAAAAGTGAACACACAAAACTTTTTTTTTTTTTGAGGCGAGAACATACAAAACTTAATTGACAAACAAATTAAATTCAATTAAACTACTCTCATCTGTCACTAATCGGCCAATGAATGATTTTCACTACTATCAATGTACTCGATCGATATTATCTAAACTCGCCTCCATTTATACTCATCATATTCACATCCAACTCATGATCATTACCAATTTCAGAAAGAAAAAAATGGAAACTTCGAGAAACACAAATCTGATTTTCTCTCTCATCGCCGCTCTCCTACTTTCTCTCTCATCGGCCTCTTCAGACGAGTCTTTCCTCCGGTGCCTGAACAACCACTCCGACCCCTCCAGTCCGATCTCTGCAATTCTCTACGCTCCAAACAACGCCTCCTATTCAGTTATTCTCCAAAACTACCTCAACAATCTCCGCTTCAATTCATCGTCAACTCCGAAGCCACGATTCATCCTCACCGCGCTGCACGTCTCCCACGTTCAAGCCGCCGTCGTCTGCGCAAAATCCCACGGCCTGCAAATCAAAATCCGCAGCGGCGGCCACGACTACGAGGGCCTCTCCTACACCTCCGACTTCGCCGATTTCTTCATCCTCGACATGTTTAACCTCAGAGCCGTCGACGTCAGCGTCGGCGACGAGACGGCGTGGGTCGGGGCCGGCGCGATTCTCGGTGAAGTCTACTACGCCATCGCCGAGAAGAGCGCCGTCCACGCCTTCCCCGCCGGGGTCTGCCCCCGCGTCGGCGTGGGCGGCCACTTCGGCGGGGGAGGCTACGGCAACATGATCCGCGCCCACGGCCTCTCCGTCGACAACATCGTCGACGCCACGATGGTCGGCGTCGACGGCCGCCTCCTCGACCGGGAGTCCATGGGCGAGGATCTCTTCTGGGCCATCACCGGCGGCGGCGCCGCCAGCTTCGGCGTCGTGGTGTCGTACAAAATCAAACTCGTCCGCGTCCCGCCAAAAGTGACCGTTTTCAAAATCCAACGGTTATATAACGAGAATTTAACAAACCTCGTGTACAGTTACATACAAACTGCGGCGGCGGACAGTCTGCCGCCGCAGCTCTTCATCAGGATGAACCTCGACGTTGTGAACGTCGCCAGCACTGCGACGAACCGAGCCAGGTTCGTCGCAATGTTTCTCGGTGCGTCGGGGAAACTCGTTCCCCTGCTGCACGAGAAAATTCCCGAACTAGGATTGAAGCAAACGGATTGTCTCGAAATGAGCTGGATCGAATCGGTTCTCTTTTGGAGCAGTTTTCCGGCGGGAACTCCGGCGACTGCTCTTCTCAACCGGAAACCTCCATCTGTCAATTACCTGAAAAGGAAATCGGACTACTTGAAGAAACCGATTCCGAAGCCGGAATTGGAGCTCATATTGAGGAAGATGGTGAAGCTGGAAGCTCCGGAGTTGGTGTTCAACCCCTACGGCGGCAGAATGGCGGAGATACCGCCGTGGGCGAAGCCTTTCCCGCACAGAGCCGGCAACGTCGCGAAGCTGCAATACGCGACGAATTGGGAGGAAGGCGGCGAGGAGGCTGCGAATCGGTACGTGAATTTGACGCGGCAGCTGTTTGATTACATGACACCGTACGTGTCGGCGGCGCCGAGGGAGGCGTTTCTGAATTACAGAGATCTCGACATCGGAATCAACGACAATGGCGGCGGCAGTTACGCGCAGGGAAAGGTTTACGGTCTGAAATATTTCAAGGAGAATTTCTACAGATTGGTGAAGATAAAGACCAATGTTGATCCTCATAATTTCTTCAGAAACGAGCAAAGCATTCCGGTTTTGCCCAGCTAATAAATCATGAATTATTGTTTGATTAATTTGTATTTTAACAAAAATGGATAATGAATTGTTTCTAAGTTCTAAGTTCTAACTTTGTTTTATTGCTACTATATATAGTTTGTTTTCTTTTATTCTACTATCTCTAACAATTATTAATAATTTGCAGCTGTTGCTGTAGAGGTTGGATTTATTAGACTCCAGATTTTTAAATAGAATGTTCATTGAAGAAAATTGGATATTGGGTAGTAAAAGCCCAAACTAGAATGTGTATTGGGTCCATAAGTTAGATGATGGGCCACGATGATATCTTTCTCAACATTTCCAAATTAAGTTGGTTGGATCAAGATTTCAGAGACCTTTTTCTAATTAAGATTTCAAACACTTCCATTAAACAATAAAGTTTAATGCTCCTTTTGTTCCATTAAAAGTAATCTGTATTTTGTTTTGAACTATCCTATTATAAATAGTTTATTTTTATAAATAATAAAATTTAACTCATAAAAAAGTATAGATCTTATAACTTTTAACTAATTTACATTAATTTTTTCTTTATTTTACGTGTAATAAAGTAATTCGTCAGTCCGTCACTTTTAATTAATGAGACGGCGGGACAATAAGATGTAAGAATGTGAATTTTTTACTAGTAAATCACTGAAAGTTATTTTAGTGATAGAAGTGGAGGTTTTCATTTCGGGATATAGAATTTTAATAGCATAATAGTGAGCTATTTATCGAATTATCATTGAAATTATTAATCTACAGGAGATCTTTGGTGTGGACATTTGCACGATACCGATTATTCACATGCTTTATTAGAACATTTGTAAGGGTCTTATTAGACACTTCAACAAAACACTTACAAATGTTCTACTCATTAAAATATGTAAGTGATTCGTACTGTGTGAATGTCCGGATAGAAGAATTTGTGAACATAAACAAATATAAAAAGGTTTAATCTTAGCATTTCCTTTAATGATGAATTAAAAAGTACCCAAAATATGAGCGAGACTACAAATATTTAGTCTATTCGCCAAACATTAGTCTATACGCCAAATATTAGTGTATACACCAAATATTAGTTTATGCACCAAATATTAGTTTATATTATAAGAACAATGATATAATATAGGAGTAAATTGAAATTATATTACAAACTTATGAAGATCACAAACAAACATGGCTAATTTTTGTAGTTAAAAATATCATCATTTCACTTATTCCCTTTGATTATGTCTCGGGGCAATAACCGACCGCAAATTTTTATATGGCTTATTGATAACTCTTCTTGATTTCTTAATATATGTTAATGTTTTTTATTAAAAGAAAAATTAAATGTCAATGTTATTAGGGTGAATTTCATAACCCATCGGCGACTTTTCTTCGTTATTACATTTCATTTTCATAATACATTTCCTTTATGAATACTTTTCATTCACATCCTCTAGAAAAACAATATGACGACAAAATCAGAAGAATACCTTCTACGATTCAAATCACTATTTACAGTCTATAATTAATCCCGCATTCATCGTTAATACTGATGTTGGAATACATTAGGCTCGTTTGGTTTTCATTTGGTTTTCAGTAAAGGATTATGTAGGATAATTTGTAACCAGGATATTTAACGTGGATAATCACAGATTATTAATACTGAGTTGGTGTTTGCTATCATGGCTAAATACATAATATCCTGGTTTAAGTTAATCCTAGGGGGAGGTGGTATTATTAATCTTAAGAAATCTGGATTAATAATACTGGGCCGTGGGATTAAATCGGATCATCCGCATTATTACTAAATAATACCAAACACTAGATTGATCTGTACTAAATTAGCTAATACAGTGTATTAGTCAATACCAAACATAATTGAATAAATTAGTAATTGATTTTGTTTTGGAATAACAATTCAAAAGCTCCAAAATTTAATATGGGGCGAGGACATTTGGCAGGTCTAAAATTAAGTAGTTTACGCGATTAAGGTATACAAAATGTTTAGGACACTGCAACCACAGATTTCGAAGAGAACAAGTCAAACATAAAAAAGGTTTGTTTGACTTCCGAATCATTGTTTCCACAAGAGTCAATGCCTAATTAATTCCATTATCTATCCACTGCACCTTATATTAATATCTTTTTGTTTTTTTTTTCTTTTTCCATTACACCAATGTCCTAAAATAGTTATATCAAAATTTTATAAAATCCATCCAATGCTCCAAGTTATTTCCACTTTACAAAAAAAATGTGTCATATTATAAAAAATATTTATTTAAACTCCTAATTATCAGCTTTGTATCAAAAACATTCCGCATCCCTATTTTAGCTCTCGAAATCTTGATGTAGCTTGCCCAATGCTATTAAAAGGTTATTTTATGTGTCGTGTCATTTTAAAAATTATACTGAATTAATTAAAAGGTCGACTTATTTAACACTTTTTCAAACAAATGAATAAAGAAAATCGATAATATGTCCCAAATTATGTAATCATTTGAGGTGTTGTATGGGATATATCATTTAAAAAAGAAAAAGGAAAATTATACAGCAGCATCAGGCAAGCCACGTCAAAATTTCGAAAGTTAGAAAATGAATGAAAAATATTTTTGCTATAAAATTGATAGTTTAAATTTAAACAAATATTCATCATAATTTGAGATATTTTTAATAAATCGAGTATAATTTAATATTTAAATTGATATGTATCTTATACGACAAATAAATAGATACTATAACATAAAATAACTTTAATTGTTTATAAACCTTAATTCTTTTTTCCGTGTGATTTCTTTAGTGTAAACGGTGTAAGATACCTCTCCGTACAAATTTCCACACGCTTAAATCGTCAAACCTCGCATGGAAAATATTTTTGTGCACAAGTCCACCACGAAAAGTCGCCTCTCATTAGTTAGTGCCTGCAATCATGCAATTATCCATCACATCGCGCTAATCCCCTATGATTAGTCGCCATAATTACTCAATTACTACATAAATATACTCCCTCCGTTCCATTGATCTTGTACCGTATTCCTTTTTTGTTTGTCTGACCATTTTGTCCCATTTCTATAAAATAACCCTTTTACTTTATCACTTTATCATATTTGCTCTCCTACTTTATCTATACACTTAACACTACTAATACTCTCCTTAATAACTGTGCCGAAACCAAATGGGACAAGCCCAATGGAACAGAGGGAGTACATCCTAATTTTGACATATTTTAAACCATATTCGTTACTAAAATTATATTCTCGTCAACAACCAGAATCTAACAACACATCCACAAAATCCGAAACGCTAAAGTTGTAAGAAAATTTAAAATTATATTACTCGAAATGTTATTAATTTGGTTCCCGACAAATATTTGTCGCTGTCACTGCGAAAATTGAATTCTTCTCTCTCTAAAACGTAGAAAAAAATTATACTTATATATATATATGTACAATGCTGCAGTTCTTCTCCACAGCACAAAGTGCGTATCCATCTCTCTTCTCCTCTCACTAAAATGAAGGGATCTTCGGTCTTAATCTTCCTAAACCTCGTCATCATTTTTGCTTACGCTTCTGCGCAGAATCAAAATGTGTACGACTCGTTTGTCCAGTGCTTCTCGGAAACGAAAATCCCAGAATCCGAGATAACGAAAATAGTGTACAGCCCAAACAGCCCCTTGTTCACGAATGTTCTAGAATCCTACATCAGAAACCGCCGCTTCAACGTCTCGACCACCCCGAAGCCCAGCGTCATCGTCACCCCGACCTCGGCGGCCCAAGTCAGCGCCGCCGTCGTCTGCGTGAGGAAGCTCGGCGTCCAGCTCAAGATCCGCAGCGGCGGCCACGACTACGAGGGCACCTCCTACGTCTCCGACGTCGCCTTCGTCATCCTCGACATGTTCAACTTCCGAAACGTCGACGTCGACATCGCCGACGAGTCCGCGTGGGTGGAGTCCGGCGCCTACCTCGGCGAGCTCTACTACAGAATCTGGGAGAAGAGCAAAGTCCACGCCTTCCCCGCCGGCATCTGCCCCACCGTCGCCGCCGGCGGCCACATCAGCGGCGCCGGGTACGGCAACATGCTGCGGAAGCACGGCCTCACCGTGGACCACCTCGTCGACGCGAAGATCGTCGTCGCCGACGGGAGAATCCTCGACCGGAAATCCATGGGGGAGGATCTCTTCTGGGCCATCCGCGGCGGCGGCGGCGCCAGCTTCGGCGTGATTATTTCCTACAAGATAAAGCTCGTCGCCGTGCCGGCGACGGTCACGGTTTTCCGCCTCGAGAAATACGCGGCGGATAACGCAACCGACGTCGTTTTCCAGTACCAGCAGATCGCCGACAAAGTCGACGACCGCCTCTTCATCAGAACCCTCCTCCAGCCGATCACCCGCAACAAGCAGCGCAGCGTCCGCGCCACCTTCATCGGGCTTTTCCTCGGCGGCGCCGACGATCTCCTCCCGATCACCGACGCCCAATTCCCGAAATTAGGGCTCAGAAAATCCGACTGCCGCGAAATGTCGTGGATAGACTCCGTCCTCTTCTGGGGGAATTTCGACAACACCACCTCCCCCGCCGCGCTGCTGAGCAGAACTCCGGATTCCGTCAACTTCCTGAAGCGCAAATCCGACTACGTGAAAAAGCCGATCTCAATCTCCGGCCTCGAGAAAATCTTCAAGAAGATGGTGGAACTCGGCAAAGTGGGGCTGGTTTTCAACGCCTACGGCGGGAGGATGGCGGAGATTCCGGAATCCGAGACGCCGTTTCCTCACCGCGCCGGCAACATATTCAAGATTCAGTATTCCGTTAACTGGGACGAGGAAGGCGCGGCGGCGGACAAGAACTACATGGATCAGATACGGTCGCTCTACAGTTTCATGGCGCCGTACGTTTCGAAGAATCCGAGGGAGGCTTATCTGAATTACAGAGACTTGGACATCGGAACCACCGACAACGGTGAGAACAGTTACAGTGACGGAAAAGTCTACGGCGTGAAATATTTCAAGAGCAATTTCGATAGGCTGGTCAAGGTGAAGACGGCCGTTGATCCCGACAACGTTTTCAGGAATGAGCAGAGTATTCCGGTTTTGCCCTTTCGCGGGGGAAGGAAAACGAGGAAATAGAGGGGTAAATTTGGAAGCGCCGCAGTTTATATTGTTAGTATTATCCCAGTTGCTCGCCTGCATTTCGTTATAGTAGAATTTTTTTGTATAATCATTATTTATATTGCCGTCGTAATACTTTTAAATTTTTCATACTACTTTTCCTAAGTTTTTAGTTCAATGAAATTTAAGGAGTCGGATATATATATGGTGGTATCTTGTTTTAAGTGTGTGGAACATAACATGTCCACGCCTTTTGAGGTTTGATATGTGGGGTATAGCTTTTTACTTCTCTTAAGATATATTATTGTATTGACTTTAATATAGTAACGTTGTGGTTTGTAAACTATGATAAGTTTGTATCACGATGATATCAAGTTACATACGGTAGTGTAGTTATTTGTTAGAATTAAGATTTATATAGACAGGGTTGAGTTACGAATTCATTTAACGTAAAAATTAAAAAAAATTGCACTTAACCTATAAAGTCACTGCATGCAGTCTGCATATAATGTATAAAGTATCTGCAATTATGTGATAATAGATTACCTTATAATTGTGCTTCATTGGAATCCGAACCCAAGACCACTAAAATGCAGATAATTTATAGATGAAGAGCAATTATTTTATAAATTAAGTGCAAGAGGTTTGTAGTTTGTACGTTAAAGTGATTTTCATTTGATCAAATTGTTGTGCATTTAAAAAAAAAATCACCTTGTTTTTGTGCCCAACATGATGTTGTGCACTGTAGAGGATCCTGACCCCTACACTAGTAATATTTAAGTTCGATAAATAACAAAATGACTAAAAGCTGCGATGAATCGCTCTCTTTTCTAGAAAAGAAAATAATACTAAAGCAATGAGCTTTTGATTTGTTTTTGTATTTTACTTTTTTTCCACGTACGTTTAGCTGTTACTTATGAAATTTCCATATCTTCATAACTATTTTAGTTTTTACTATATCATCGGTGGTTATCATTTAGGTTGGTAATTTATAATTAATTGCGCTTTTATCAGGAGTATTAATTATAGCATACGCACACAAATATTATAAATTATATGTTAAGTTTAAGTAGCTAGCTAGCTAGGTCCTTCAATTAATGGTGAAACTACTAATTGAAAAGGTCGTAACATATTTGAATATCATGACTTTATCGCATTGTCTGGAACTATATAGTATAAGTAGGCCCATTAATATTATATCATGCCCCAATAATTACAGAAAAGTAACATGTTAGGAGTGGTATTGAGCTTCTGGAATAAATCATACTAGTATACTTTAAATTAGCTTAAAAATATGACTTTAGGTTCATTTAACCCTAACCCATTGACTTAAAAATTAATGATTTAATTTTCACCTAGTGGTAGAAACTGACCTGATTAAAAGTAGATTAGTTATGCCAATTTTTCAAGATCTCGTGATTAGAGTTCTTATTTAATGCAAGGATTATTGACTAATGATTTCACCTAGTGTGGCTGGAAACTAATTAACCTGATTAATTAACTACTCAGAATTATGCCAATTTTTTCAGATCTTTTTCAGGTTTAGGTGGTCTCCTGTGAAACCGATTTCACGGTGAAACCGGGGTTCGAATGACAATACTTCAACATACAAATGACACTTTATGTTAAGTTTAAAGTGTCATTTAAGTTGAAGTATTGTCATTTGAAACTCGATTTCACAAGAGTTTTTGTGTTTCAGGTTTGTCATATATTATACTATTTGATGGCTAATTTGTCTTTTCTTGATTCACGTGTAGAGCATTGAATAGTTATGCAAATTAAATCAATATATCTCCAAGATTTTCAGGCTAATAGATTCATTTGTCTTTAATGTCAACTTTGGTAAGCTCAGGGCTGGCTATCTTGCTTCAAATCTAGGGAAGAGATCAATAGAGAATGCTAAATGTAAAGAGAATGGAGAATCGTGCCGAATATGTTAATAACTTTTTCGAATACGCCAACAATTTTACTGAACAGGCATTTCCAGGCATTTTCGCCCGGGTTCAAATCCCGGAGGTGGCATGTTATATGCATAAATGCATGTTCATTAAAATTATCGGCGTATTCGGAAAAGTTATTGACTTATTCGGCACCGACGTTTCATTCTCCATTCTCTCTACATTTAACAATATTCTCTACTATACTTCTCATTCTTGGTATATATTGAAAAATGATAGAGAGAGAGAGAGAGTGGAGTGTGGTGAGGAGGAAAAGGGTAGGTCGTCCTTGTCCCGAGAGAACTCCGGTGAGGCAGCAAAACTATCCTAACCATAGGGCTAACCCTAAACCCAAGTCAGCGGTTGATCGGCAGGAGAACGGGAAGTCCGACCAAGGAGTGACTTTCTTCTTTAACAATTTTCCAGAAGGAACCTGGATTCAAACACTCGAGAACAGGTTCAATAAGATTGGTAAGGTCATTGATATTTTTCGACCCAGGAAAAAAGACGTTCGAGGAAAATCTTTTGGTTTCGTGCGTTTCGAGAAGGGATTACAGGCGGAGAAGATTTTGGAGGATTTGAACAACATATGGTTCGGTAGCTACAAGTTGAGGGCATACATTCCAAGATTTTCAAGACCATACATAGCAGATTGCTCAGGTTTCAAGGAGAATCCAGAGAAAAATGAAATGATGGTAAAGGAAAAATACCCAAAGGCGAATTCCGGAAGAACCTTTACGGTGAACAGCAGAAGGGAACCAGGGAAAACATTTGTCGAGGCTCTTGGAGGCACAAAAAAGCCCTCGACCTTTCCGGCAGATGAAATCATCGGATTCCAAACAACGGAGGGTGAGACGGAATGGCTCCGAAAATCTTTCACAGGTTTCATGAAATCGGAGTTTATTTGGGAAGACTTTGAGGAGGAAATAAGTAGTGAATGTGCAAACAACTTAAAGATTTCTTCTTTGGGAGGCAATCTCGTGTTGATCCAAAGTTTGAACAAGTCACCGGTGGAGGAGCTGTTGAAGGAACTCGACGAATGGGCGAAATTTTGGTTCGAATGGGTTCGACCATGGTCATACGTTGATGTAAACACGCAAAGAACAGTTTGGACTAGATGGCATGGGGTGCCTTTGCAGGCGTGGAGTACTAAGTTCTTCGAGATCTCAAGCTCTCGAGTGGGGAGGCTCCTCAAGATTCACGAGAATACAAAATCAAAGAAAATGTTGGATTGTGCGTTTATACAACTTTCAACGGGGCTTGCTACCATTAATAGGTGTTTTGAATGCATCATCGATGGTGCTCATTTTAAGATCAAAATTGTTGAAGTTGAAGACTACCCATTAGAGGTTCAACCGATGCAACATGATGGGCATTCAGATTCGGAGTTTGAGGAGGAAACGGATGATGAGGAGGAGGTGGAGCAGGTTTCGACGTCACCGGCAAAAGCTCAGATCGGAGACAATTCAGCAGCCGATGGAGACGGTGGAAATTCAGGCAGGAACACGCCCCTTTTGACCGAGCTTTCAATTTCCAACAGACAAGCAGCCACCTTCTCGAACCCCGAAAAGATTTGTTACGTTTCTGATACGGCACAATCTTTAGGGAGCTTGTTTCAAGAGGAGAGGTCGAATAAAAATATGACATCTGGCAACCCCGAAGTGGAGATTTCGAAAAGTGGTGGGGAGAATTATGAGGACCAATTCTTACCTAGTATTCTCGGCCCAAGCAGCGTTCAAGCTGTATCTTGCAAAGAAACAGGGGATGTAAGCCCATTAAAAGAATTGGAGTCCAAAGCCCATGATGCAAGAGAGAGGAACCCACTTAATGGCGAACAATTCTCGCCTCAAGCTGTAGAAGTTGGAGGACCGCATGACTGTGAAGATGGCGGGCCTTTTTCACCGACATGTAAGGACAAGGATGCTGGAAAGGTAACTCACATGATAGAGAAAAAGCAAAAAGCAGATTCCATAAAGCTTTGTAGTGGAAAACAAAATCATAAAAAAAAAGAGGTGGGGCCGAATTATCTTTTAAAAAGGGGGCCAATCGTTTTCTTCAATTCCAACTCAAGAAGTATCCGCATAAATCTCAATTTCGAAGGAAAGAGAAAGGAAGGGAGCTCGAAGGAAGTGCGATGGAAGGTGAGATTTTCAGTGACAGATCAACTGAAACGTTTACAAAGGAAATAGCAGATGTTGAAACCTCAATTGAAATTGTTTCGAGTTCCTTAGAAGAAGGAAAGAAAATTTGGGAATTTGGGAAGAATTTAGGTTTGATTAGCTATCACGCGGACATGGAAATCGCAAAGGAGCTGGCGGAATGTAGAGAGAGGGTCAGGGAGAAAACCATATCGAGTGATAAATGAAGATGCTCTCATACAACATCAGAGGGCTGGGGAGTAAGATGAAAAAGAGAGAAATTAGAGAGATCGTTCAGCACCACGACCTCGATTTTTGCTTCATTCAAGAGACAAAAATGGGGAAGATTAGCGAGATGGACATCAAGTTAATTTGGGGATCAGATAATGTGGGAGTGGCAGAGAGACAAGCTGACGGGAGATCAGGGGGAATTCTTACAGTGTGGAATAGCGTTCGTTTTCATAGCTCGAGCCAGTGGGATTTGCCGGGAGCATCAATTGTTAACGGTCGATGGCTCTCAGGTAATGTTGATTGTTGTTTGGTTAATATTTACGCTCCCCAAAGTCTTTCCGATAGAGTCTTGTTATGGGATCAGATCAGTTTGGTGGTGGAACAGAATAAAGATTTGTGTGTCTGTGTCGTGGGCGATTTCAACTCTATTAGAAACGGATCTGAAAGGGTTGGTAGAGGGTCTCAGTTCCAATTTAGAGATGTGCAATCGTTCGATTCTTTCATTAGGAACAGCAATTTGGTTGAACTACCGTTACATGATAGGAAATTCACGTGGTACCAACCACAGGGACAGTGCAAGACAAAACTTGACAGATTTTTGGTAAATGATAAATGGTTGGATGCTTGGCCTCATTCTAAGGTGAGAGGTCTTCAAAGATCGGTCTCAGATCATGTTCCTATTCTCCTGGAGACTAAGGCTGTGTGTTGGGGCCCCAAGCCTTTCCGATTCTTGAACGCTTGGACTAATCACCAAAGTTTTGAGCAGGTGGTCAGTGAGTCGTGGCAAAAAAGTGGTATCATCGGATGGAGTTGTTATGTGTTTAAAGAAAAGATGAAGAGGCTAAAGGAGGATCTTAGGAAATGGAATAAATCAACATTCGGCCATGTCGAGGACAACATTATTCAACTGAAAGATCAGATTACGAAATGGGATGCTATTGATGATGCTTTGGGATTGGATGAGGAAGAGGTTATCAAAAGGAACGAAGCCGAGGCAGATCTCATTAAACAGCTTAATAATCGTGACAGTCTACTCGCTCAAAAATCAAGGGTTAGATGGATCAAGGAAGGGGACGTCAACAGCAGTGTTTTTCACAGGGCAATCAGGGGACGAAAAATCAAGAACGAGATGTCGGGGCTATTTTTTGAAGGGGCTTGGATCGAGGAACCAACGGAAGTGAAAAGAATGGTGAGAGAACATTTCAAACTGCAGTTTAGTAACAGGAACAGGTCGAGACCAACAGTACCAGAGGTGTTTGGTCAGAAAAGAATTTCAGATGAAAACAGAGATTTACTTGAAGCACCGTTCACTGAAGAAGAAATCAAAGAAGCAGTTTGGAATTGTGATAGTGGGAAGAGCCCGGGTCCGGATGGCTTTAATTTCCATTTCATGAAGAGATGTTGGGAGATCATCAAAGAGGATCTCATTAATGTTTTCAAAGAGTTTCATTCAAATGGAAAGATAGCTAGAGGTTGCAACCCGTCGTTTATTGTTCTCATTCCAAAGAAAGACGCCGCTTCAGAACTGAAGGATTTCAGACCTATTTCTTTAATCAATTGTCTTTACAAGGTAATCGCTAAAACTCTTGCTGCTAGAATGAAAAAAGTGATGAACTTCATTATTTCAGAAAGTCAGAGTGCTTTTATTGAGGGAAGATACATTCTTGATGGAGTGGTTATTCTGAACGAGATTGTGGAAGAGGCTAAAAGGAAAAAGATTGATACTTTATTGTTCAAAGTTGATTTTGCAAAGGCCTATGATACAGTCGATTGGAGCTTTCTTGATAGAATGTTGGCCGTCATGAATTTTGGAAATAGATGGAGGAATTGGATTGTCGAATGTCTCAGTTCAGCGACAACTAATGTCTTGGTAAATGGAAGTCCTTCGGGGGACTTCCAAATGGAAAGAGGGTTGAGACAGGGAGACCCACTTTCACCGTTCCTTTTTCTCGTAGCAGCTGAGGGACTGAACCTTTTGGTGAAAAAATCAGTTTCTAATGGGACCCTGGAACCATTCAAATTTGGGAGAGACAGATTAGAGATATCTCACCTTCAATATGCGGATGATACAATTTTTGTCTCCTCTGCAAAGACGGAGAACGCATGGGCCTTCAAGTGCATCCTTAAGTTATTTGAGCTCCTCTCGGGATTGAAAGTTAACTTCGATAAAAGCAACCTAATGGGAATTGGAGATGTGGGTGAAAATTGCAGGGAGATGGCTGAGATTCTCGAATGCACAAAGGGGGAGCTTCCAACGAAATATCTGGGAGTCAAAATTGGAATCAGCTTATGCCGAGCGATGAACTGGGAGTATTTGGTTGACAAGATTAAAAAGAAGATCGGTAATTGGACCAACAAAAAAATCTCGTTTGCCGGCAGGTTAACTCTTTTACGATCGGTCCTCTTCTCCTTGCCGATTTACCAACTTTCTTTTGCTAAGCTTCCTAAGAGTGTGTTGTCTGAAATCCAGTCTCTTTTTTGTAAGTTTTTGTGGGGAAGTGGGAGTTCTGGTGAGAGAAAAATCTGTTGGATCAAGTGGGAGGAGTTATGTTTAGATCTTAAGGAAGGGGGTTTGGGCATAAAAAATTTGGAGTGGTTTAATATTGCTCTCATGTCAAAGTGGATTTGGCGTTTCCTAACTGAAAAAGATCTTTTGTGGGTTAGGGTAATCAGGGCAAGTCAAGGGGAAATAGAGAGGGAGGAGGATGAGTTCCGAGTCAAGGGAGGAAGAGGCGGAAGAAGTGGGTGGTGGAAAAAGGTTTTGAGTTTAAGTAGGGGGGAGGGAGGGAACTGGTTCAGGGAGAATATGGTTTTACAAGTTGGGGAGGGCGAGTCGACTAGATTTTGGAAACAACGATGGGTTGGGGAGAGGAGCTTGGAGGATATGTTCCCTAGACTTTTTCATCTTAACTCCAATAAAGAAGGATTTATTAGTGAAATGGGAGGTTGGTTTGAGGGAGTGTGGAGTTGGGGGTTATCATGGAATCGGGAACTTAGGGGGAGAGAACTTGATCTTTTGTCTTCTCTTAATTCTTTGATTTGCAATATTCATTTGACCTCAGGGAAGAGAGATGCTTGGAAGTGGAAGGCGGACGTATCTGGAGCCTTTACTGTTAAAACGGCTTACAAATCTTTGAGCAATGCAGCAAGGCCGTCTATTCCCAGTTCAGATGGTTTCGATTGGCATCAGGTATGGAAAACACCTGCTTCTTTTAAGGCTGTTTTAACAGCTTGGAAAGTTCTTAAGCAAAGGATGGCGACTTGTGATAATCTTCAAAGAAGACATGTCCCTATCTCTTATTCAGAGGCGATGTGTACCCTGTGTAAATCGAATCAAGAATCGATTGAACACCTTTTCTTCGAGTGCCAACGGGCGGTGGAAGTTTGGAACGAGATTTTGGTTTGGATTGGAAAAGTAGCAGTTAATCATCATTCGGCAAAAGGTCATTTCTTAGCTTTTACAAATCTTGGAAGGAAGGAGGAAATCTCCTTCCTGACTGGTGTTTGGAGTTGTACTATTTGGTGTATGTGGAAGCAAAGAAATGGTTGCAAGTTCAATCAAGAGCCATGGAACAAAGATAAACTGATTGCAGAAATCAAGTCTAGACTGTGGAGTTGGAGGATGGCTTTCGATCTCAAGTCGGCGGCAACAGGATTCAGAGGTTGGTTCGCTGCGGCTACATTGTCTGGATAGTTCTAGATTCGGTTATCTCAAGGTTTTTGGAGTTCGAGTGTTCTTACTTTTCTGTGTATTTGTTCTGTTCTTCTCCTCTCTTTTTTTTATGTTGTGAACTCTTAGGTACCCCTGGTACCTCATTTTATTAAACAATTTCTCTTGCCTTACCAAAAAAAAAAAAAAAACAATATTCTCTACTGATCTCTATCCTATATATATATATATATATATATATATATATAGCTCGAGCTTGCCATAAGTTAACCCTACTTCTTTGTCTAGCTTTCATGTTGACTATTGTATTTATATGATTAGGACTGACTTTGCAGCCTTATTGCTTGGGTTCCTTCATTCCTGGTTCCTCTTCATCTTGCACATGTTGGCTTATATTCATTTAACCGACGTTGACATCTCATCTCTCTCCTGCAACTTATAAAGGAATATCTCATCATCTTATTACCACTTCTCCTTTTTCAAAAGGTATAACAGAATAAACTCTTACTACATATTAATGCAGCTCCATTTATACACGCCACATAATTCACGAATAATCATTCTCATCTTGTGAATTATATAAATGACAAGAAAATTTCAACGCTCCCACAATCAGAAAACTTCGATTAATCGTGACTCCATTAAAAGAATACCAAATCCTACGTAGGCATCTTAGATGATTTATTATCAATATTAGAAACGAGATTATTTGAGTGAATTATACTCCCTTCGTCCCCTTAATAATGACTTAAAATCTAATGACTCAAAATTTAGTTTATACTATCTTAAAATAAGTGGATCATTTTACTTAATTTGTAACTTTAAACAATTTTTTTTTAACATGCATGCTCAAAACACTTAACACGTATTTTGTCCAATGAAGAGAGTAGTATATATGGGTGCATTCATTTTGATTGTAAAAAATTTATTGGAAAATAATGGATAAGAAAATATTATCATTTTTTATTTATTTTTTATCATATATTTACTAGAGAAGAAAAGATGAGAAAATGTTGGAAAATATTTTCACACCATTACCCAAAGATAATATTATCCAACATTGTAGAGAAAATAAATGAAAATGGGCTGCTCGAGAAAATATTTCATCGTGCTTGAAGAAAAAATTCTACTCTATAATACTAAACATGTAAAAATGGTGAAAATTTATTTTTATTTTTATTTATATAATTAATTTGATATAAAAAAAAACAAACAAAAAAAAATAAAATTCACGCATTCCATGCATGGACGGGGCCACATAAGTGGGGCCGGGCCGGCAAGGGTAACATGCTATGTAAATTTGGTCCAAAAGTTGACAACTTGATCGATGTAAGAAATTAAGAATATTGATGAGAATGAATTTAAAGCAATGTGGAATGAGTTGGTGTCAACAATTACGACTAAACTCCCAAATAATCCTCCAACTTGGCTTGAAAATGTATAACTAATTAAGTTGGGTAAAGCTGGAAGAGTGTTCAATGCTTAATTATGGCGGGATTCTAGAGGGAGAAACGTATTCAAAAAAATAAATTTTATTATTAATCTTCTTGCTAATTATTCAAGAATTTAATTACTATCGATTCAAATCAAGATATTCAGAGACCACTGCAGAGAAAGAAAGATCATCATGGTAGTCAAATCATCCACAATTACTATAAATCAATATTTCAAGTTATAAGGCAAGGTAATACAACAATTCGAGTCAGATGTAAATTCGTGAATTTATAAACAATTAACCATACTATATGCAAATAAATCCAACTCAACACCATATATATAATATTATCATTTATAAGCCCATTGCCAAAACCTAGCAGGATCCATTAAAGAATGCTTGATGGATTCATATTAGGCCTACAAGCTATAACTAAGGTGTGTATGTGACTTCAACTAATTAAGTAGAACAATTTAATCAATTACTTACAACTCAAACTACTATATCAATCCAATCCACCCTATTTGTCAAGATAACCCAATTCATTTGCTACGAATGTCTCATTTACTTATAATTAATTTTAATTAAAGGGTGTGATTATTATCATTTATAAATTGCAACACGTAAATTTCATTAATATATATCAAAGGATTTCCACCAAACCTTAAAATTAAATAACTATATATAAAAAAGTGGAGATGTAAATAAGAAACGAAATAAAATGTGATATATTGTAGAATATTTATAGCAGCACAGAATCATTTAAGTAATTAGGGACAATTAAGAATGGTTGATTACTATAATAACTTTAATCTTGGTGGCTAATTAACCATTCAATTCTTGCTACACACCACTAACGATGCAAAACCACTTGCTAAGACCATTCAAAATTTTGCACTAATATATCAAATTGCACCTACTACCATTATCGTACTTGGCCAAATTGTTTTACTTCGCTATATATAAAAGATTAAGCACACAAGCATACACATAAATGTGCTTTATGAGATGCTAAAGTCTATAAAATTCGATCAATAGGAAAATCTCAATATTGTAGCAAATTCAATCCAAATGACACAATCAATGGAAAACATCAATGTCGGAGAAATTAAAGAAGAGCCAACTCAAGAGAAAGAAAAGAAACATTCACCCGAGAAATTAAATTTTAAAAAAAATAGCTTCTAGAAAGAAAAAATCTATGATGGAGTTGCATAGCCTATAGAACCACAAAAGAAAAAAAGAAGAGTAATTAACCAAGAAAAAGTTTGATGACTACATTGAAATTACAAGTAACAACGATCTGCCGCTGAACAACATTATGTCGCAAATCAAAACTAAGAAGAAAAGATCCTCAATCGTCAGAATCAAACTAGAAAAGATTTAAGATTCGTCTTGCTCCATAGTAGTCATTCTCATGAGAAACGTTCAACACGAAAGTTAGGACTATCCAAACCCTCCAGTCCTTCCTCTTTCTTATCACAAGGGTAAACGATAACTTGAAGGGCTCCTTCCCCGTAATAGCCCGCGTGTTCCTCTGATATTCTTTTTGCAGAAACCACTGCCGAATGGCTGCAATACTTCACGAAAATTTCTTTAAGTGTGACTATTTCTGCGAAATCTAAAGGGATTTCCTGTAACTCATTTTGCGAAGTAAGATGAAGGCTCTCAAGGCATGGAAAGTGAGAGCTTTCAATTTTCCAGATTTCTAGACCACCACACGGTCCACACCAGTCAATACTCAAGATTTTGAGGCTGCGAAATTGGCCTTCAGTTGTTTCCCACTTTCCTCCGTAGAATATCCCTCTTGAGATTTTGAGCATCTGAAGATGGGGCAACACACCTACCTTATCCAATATGTCTTCCCAACAATGATCTTTGCAACAAAGAATCAATGTCTTGAGTGAATGGGGAAAGTCGATTTCACACTTTCCAGAAAAATTGCAATCCAAGAACTCAAGTTTAGTTAGACAATCGAGCTTGCTCAAAGAATGCTCTCCCCAATTATAAAAAGCCAATTCTTTTATATTGGGAATTTTTTTGACAACTTGTTCGCTACACTTGAAATTAATTACTCTCTCCAAACTTTGCAGATTTTCCAAAACAATGTCATCTTGGTCGTTAGGAGGATCTGTGAGACGAAGACCTACGCTGAACTGAACATGCCTGATGTGAGGCATGTACCAAAAATCAGTTGGCGCCGTAATCGCATAACGGGTGTGGACATTTAGTGTTTGTAGATTCCAAAATCGCCATATTGAACAAGGAAAATTCCCCTCTCTTAAACCTATTTGAAGGAACCGTGAGTTAACTAACTGATCCACGTTTCCAGATAAATTCGAATCTTCCCATTCGTTTTTCCTTGTTTTCACTATCCTCAACAAGCTCATATTGAGAGGTGATAACTCATATTGATCATTCCACATCAAACAACGAGCTTGTGACATAGGCGCCAAGACACTTATGTCTTCATTGTCTTTTGCGGTATTATAAAACCTTTCTTTTTCAGCTTCTCGCAAGCACAGGTCTCTCAACAAGTCATGAATTTGGTAGCACTTCTTTCCCCAGTAATTGGTACTCGTTAAAACAAGATTTCTACCAAAAAGGTCTTTTAAATACTCTTTTGCTATCTCTTCCAAGCATTTCCCATTTACTGCTTTCACAAATCCTTCCGCAAGCCAATGTCTAATGAGCTCTGACATACCAATCTCCGCATCTTCGGGAAAAACTCCCATATAGAGAAAGCATGGTTTCAAATGTATTGGCAATTGCTTGTAACTCATGTATAGTATTTTCAAGCAACGTTCATCATCCTCTAAATTAACGACACTTGCATTCAAGTTTTCCCCTATATATTCCCAAAACTCTCTTTCCTGTTTGGACTTTGCCAAAAGGCCTCCCACCACAACAATTGACAATGGAAGTCCTTTGCAACTTTTTCCAATCTTTTTTCCGATTTCCTCCAATTCAAGAGGCCAACCTTCTTTCCCAAACACAATTTTGGAGAGAAGCTCCAAACTTTCAGCCTCATCTAAAAGTTTCATCCCAATGATATCAGAGTCAGGGAATTTAGAAGCCAAATCCGATAGCCTAGTTGTTACCACTATTCTGCTACCATTTTCGTTATTTGGAAAATAATTTCTAACTCCATCCCATGCATCGATGCTCCACATATCATCCATTATAATTAGGTATCTTCTATGATAAAGATGTTGATACAATTTTCTTCCTAATTCATGCTCACTCAAATTGTCATCAACTCTTATATTTAACTGACGAAGAACTACTGCCAATATTTCTCTAATGGTATATTCTTGAGAGATGGTAGCCCAAGCACAAATATAAAAATGCTTCTTAATAAGACGTTCCTCATAAATATTTCTAGCAAGAGTGGTCTTACCCGAACCGCCCATCCCTACAATGGAAGTGATTTGTAGATCACGGCAATGAGAAGTGAGCTTATCCATCATTTGAAACTTGGCATTATCAGCACCCACCATGCTACTCTGCTGCGGAATCGAAGAAGATCTCGAGGAATCAGGAGGCAGCTGATGTTGGACTCCAACTCTCCCTTGAATTTGCTTGGCCTCCTCTTCAATAGAAGCCATATCTTGTATCACCTTCTCCAGAGCTTCATAAAGGCCATCAGATCTCATATTTTCTCCATTATTTGTGAGCTGATCGAAAATATGAGATTCAATGGCGTGTTCAGCCGCATAAGCTGCATCTGCAATGCGAGACTCCAACGGATCCGCTTCTTGCGAGTAGCCACGATGTGGGTTATAGCCCTCGAGAAATTGGAGCAGGAAATTAATCTTTTGAGTGAGAGACTCAACTTGTTGAATGGGGAGAGAAATAGGAGGGCAGGGATGATGGCGAAGGTTGTTTATGATATTCATAGCAGAAAGTAGAGTTGCATAAGCAGCTGCCATGGTTGTTTTGGGAGTTGCA
Source organism: Salvia miltiorrhiza (assembly GCF_028751815.1). Lineage (NCBI taxonomy): Eukaryota > Viridiplantae > Streptophyta > Magnoliopsida > Lamiales > Lamiaceae > Salvia > Salvia miltiorrhiza. The sequence continues at coordinate 2,851,760 of NC_080391.1, forward strand.
GAGAATATGAGATTAGATGAGTGAGAATGAAGATGATAGACTTTGATTAATTACGAATTCTCAAAGTCTAGCCTCTATTATTGAGAATATGCGACGAGATGAGTGTGAATGAATTAATTATGAATTCTCAAAGTCTTCCCACATGTATATTTTCTCATTTTTCTGATTCACAGATATTTTCGAAAAAAAAATACTATAAAAATCTACCGATCCCGTCTTCATTGAAACGTTAGCATACTACTGGATATTGCATATTGCATATATTCTATCATGAGTTAATAAAAAGTGGGGAAAAAATGGTGCATTACCAAAATAAGAAGTTTGCAATGCTGAATTCTTGAAGAAGAAAAGCCTTTTAGACTTAATGAAATGGCGAGAAGGAGATGTCACACGAAGAGGTTGAATTCAGATCCGGAAACTGTTCGACGAAATGCTTCAACTGATTTATTTATTTTTCCCTTTTCCTTTTTAAACTGATTAAAACAAATTATGTTTGTTAAATCTTTTTGATTAGGATGAATTCCGAATTTCAAACTTGCCTAGTGCAAGATAAATTTAGATGATGGTACAAAATAATCAAGTGGTAGTTAAATGCATTGATTAAATAATCAAGTAGTAGCTATAAATAGATCCGCCGCCCAGAGGTCTTTGCCGGCCCGCCGTCGCACACAGATCCACCGCATAGAAGCCATTGCCGGCCACGCCCCATCGCGCTGTGCCGCTCACCCGCGACCAGTCGTCGTCGGACTCATCGCAGACGCCCGGGCCGCACAGATCCGCCTCCTCCGTCAGCAGCGTTGCAAGTCTGCAGCAGACGGATTCTTCAGCTTCATCAGTACAGCAGCAGTGCGCTTATTGAGCCTTCACAGAAGTAGCCAGCAGATCCGCAGCCCTAAGGTCTCTGCCGGACCGCCCTCGCCCACAGATCCGCCGCCCAGAAGCACCTACCGGCCACGCCCACCGCGCCGTGCCGCTCAACCGCGACCAATCGTCGCTGCTGTCACGTCACTTTGTCCCAACCGAACGGGCAGTCAGTCCTTTCTCTTTTAAAGCTAAGTTCTACTTCCTTATCTCGGGTGATGTTCAGTTGATATGGATGCGAATTGAATTGAGCAATTGAGATAGCAAATTACCTTGAAAGTTTTCAAGCAGATGGGTTGTTCTTGGGGTTGAACGTATTGTATAATAAATGAAATGAATTGAAGGTGCCATGTTGAAACGAATGGAGTAGATTTGAACTGAAATTAGCAAAGTTAAGGACAGAGCTTACCTTACAGTTGTTTTTGTTTGATTGATGTATTGCTCGTTGTAGTTGATTACTTCCTAAAAACGGTGATAAACTCTACAATGGAGCCTAGAGAGAGGGAGAGAGAGTGGAGAGAGGTGAGAAGAAGAGGGATTGGTCCCAAACATGTCGAGAGAAAACCAGCAAGAAGCTGGAACCGGAGCAGTTTGAATGGAAGGAGAGATTGGAGTTCGAATGAACGTGAAGGCACTACAACCTTTTTCTTTAACAACATCCCAGAGGATTGCAGCATTGATTTTCTAAGACGTAAGTTCGAGACGGTTGCGAAGACGGTGGATGTATACTGCCCAAGGAAGAGAGATCTTTGGGGAAGACCGTTCGGCTTTGTTCGATTTGAAAAGATGGAGAGGTCTGACACTTTACTGGAGGACCTGAACAAACTTTGGATTGGCAGTTATAAGGTTAGAGTTTATAAGCCTAAATTCGAAAGGGATGATGAGAAGAGAAGGAATGAGCAGAATAGCGTCAAAGAAAAAAAGTTGAAACAGATCCAGCAATGCACCATGAAGGTGTATAACAGACACGCAGGTGTCTCGTTTAAGGAAGCTCTTACAGGTGCTAAAGATGATAAAGAACTTGATGACGAAACCTTACAGTTCCAGACGACGGAAGAAGACCTGGTTTGGCTTAATGGGGCTTTTACAGGTTACATTAAATCTGAGTTTCTCTGGGAGGAAGTTCGAGAGGAAATAAATAGTGAATGCGCAGGTTGTTTTAAGTTGAACTCCCTCGGTGGCAACATGGTCCTAATCCAAAGCAGCAACGAGCAGACGACCGAGGAAAATCTCAATAAGCTCAACGAATGGAGAGACTTCTGGTTGCAGTGGTGGAGGCCTTGGAAATCTGTGGATATCAACTATCAAAGAGTTGTCTGGACTAAATGGACCGGAGTCCCGCTACATGTTTGGAATTCCCGTTTCTTCAGTACGGCAAGCGCGAGGTTCGGGTTGCTTCTGAAAATTGAAGAAAAAACAAGAATGAAAGAGAGGCTGGACGTGGCTTATATACAGATGTCTACTGGGTTCAACTCTATTGGAAACATCATGAAATGTAAAATCGACGGTGCTTCGTTCCAAATCCGGGTGGAAGAAATGCCCGATAATTTCGTTTCCCCGGAGGAGGAGGAGTGGTCTTTGGACGAAGATGCTGACTCAGAATGTTCTTTACTAGATATCTCACAGTCTCCGGCGAAGGCTTCCATCGTCGAGTCGGAAACAGAGGACGGTGAAGGAAATGATTCGGTTACTCAAAAAAACGGCGTCTCAGAACTTGAGAGGAAGGTTGTGGAAACTAATGGCCCGTTCCCACATTACTTTGGCACAGATAAAGGGAGCCAAGTCCAGATGGTTTCCTCCAAAGGGACTGATAAATCACCTTCAAATGAGCCAGAGAGTAGAGGTAGAGAGCTCAGCGAAGGGAGTAGAAACGAGAAAGAGAAGGAATTTCAAAATGAACTTGAGGGGGAGGAGTGCGATCCCTCGAGGGTATCAGATTCTCTCACTGCGGGGGTTGTTTATAAGAAAGGAACGGCGAACAGACGAGGAGAAGTTTCGAGGAAGAAAATTCATAAATCAAAAGCCACCGAAAATCAGCATAAAGTTTGGGGAAATTTCATTGCTGATATTGAATCAGAGGGTGAGATGGGCAAGAATGGAAGCGGTTCGCGATCTACTGAGGCGGATTGGGAGAAGTCGGACAGAGATGAAGATACAAGAACATGGCTCTTTGCCAAGAAGTTGGGTTTATCGAGCAATCACCAAGACGCGGTCATGATCGAGCAATTAAAGGAGCAAAGAGCGAAGGCAGGAGATCCGAAGGTCGTGGGTGATATTGAAACAGGTTCTTAATGAATATTTTATCTTACAACATTAGAGGCTTGGGGAGTTCCATTAAACAGAGTGATATCGGAGAATTGGTTAGGAAAAATGCTTTAGATTTTTGTTTTGTTCAGGAAACCAAAATGGAAATTTTCTGTTCCCCAATGTGTGATAAGTGGTGGGGGATGAGTAATTTTGATTGGGCTGTGAGGGAGTCAGAAGGCAGATCGGGTGGAATACTATCGGTCTGGAACAAGGATAAGTTTGTGGCAACTAGTAAATGGAACGTGACGGGGGCTGTTATTGTTAATGGGATTTGGCTACAAGGAGGCCTGCAATGTTGTTTTGTTAATGTGTATGCGCCCATGGGAACCACCGAAAAGGAATCTTTGTGGGATACATTACAGCTCATTGCTCTTCAAAACAAAGACTCGTGCCTGTGTTTTCTTGGCGACTTCAACGCAGTGCGTGATTCGGGAGAAAGGGTGGGGAAAGGTGCTGTCTTTAATCAAGCAGATGCAAGGTCTTTTGACGCTTTTATTAGGCAAAGTAATCTGCTGGAAATCAGAACACAGGGAAGAAAGTTTACGTGGTATCAACCTGGTGGAGGATGCAAGAGCAAACTAGACAGATTTATGGTCAACGAGAAATGGATGCAGGAATGGCCGGACACAGTCGGAAGGGGGCTTCAGAGATCAATGTCGGACCATTGTCCGATCTTCCTGACCACAAAAACCAAGAATTGGGGACCCAAACCTTTTAGGTTCCTTAATTCTTGGCTCTCCCACCCAGATTTTTGCGCGTTGGTAAGGAAATCTTAGGATGAAGCTAAGATTGAAGGATGGAGTTGCTTTGCGTTCAAAGAGAAATTGAAATTGGTGAAGAGTGCGTTGAAAGAGTGGAATATGAGGATTTATGGCAACATTGAGCACGGCTTGACAGATCTTAAGGATGAACTTCAGGAGCTGGACATTTTTGATGACACCTTTGGTCTTGAGGAGAGTGAGACAATCAGGAGAAATGAATTACGAGCAAAGATTTTCCTTAAATCCAAAGAAAAATGTAGTCTTCTCCAACAAAAGGCGAAAGTCAAATGGGTCAAGGAGGGCGATCTGAATACTAGTTTTTATCACAAAGCAATTGTTGGGAGAAGAAAGAAGAATGAAATTGCAGGGCTTGATGTTGGGGGTTGCTGGATCGAGGATCCAAAGATCATTAAGGAGAACGTCAAAACGTTCTTCGAGAATCACTTCAAGAAGACGCCGCGCGTCCTACCTATGATACCGGGAGATTTCACTGCTTGGAAAATTTCTGCAGCAAATAATGCGGAGCTGATCAAACCTTTTTCAGAATCAGAAATTAAAGAGGCCATTTGGAGCTGTGACGGTGACAAGAGCCCGGGACCGGATGGCTTTAACCTCAAGTTCTGGAAAGCGTCATGGGAGATTATCAAGAAAGATTTTTTAAAGGTGATGACTGAATTTCACTCCAATGGCAAAATCCCTCGGGGATGTAACTCTTCATTCATCGTTCTCATTCCTAAAAAAGAAGGAGCTTGCTCACTTGAGGAGTTTAGGCCTATTTCACTTATTTGTAGCCTCTACAAAGTCATTGCGAAGGTTTTGGCGAATAGGATGAAACAGGTCATGGATTCAGTTATTTCGGATAATCAGAGTGCCTTCATTGGCGGCCGTTACATCCTAGATGGGGTGGTGGTTCTAAATGAAGCAATCGCGGAGGCTTCTAAGAAGAGAAAGGGGATGATTATCTTCAAGGTGGATTTCGCGAAAGCCTATGACTCCGTTGAGTGGGATTTCTTGGATTTAATGCTTGAAAGAATGGATTTTGAGCCATTATGGAGGAAATGGATCCGAGGTTGTATCTCCTCGGCGACGACGAATATTTTGGTAAATGGATCTCCATCTGGTGAGGTGTGTTTAGAAAGAGGATTACGGCACGGGGATCCGCTTTCCCCGTTTCTCTTTCTTGTTGTAGCGGAGGGGCTCCACTCTTTGATTACGACAGCTGTTGAGAAGGAGCTGATTAAGCCGGTAAAGGTAGGAAATGATGACATTTCAATTTCGCACCTCCAATACGCCGATGACACGGTCTTCTTGATGGAGGATGATGAAAGAAATGCAGTGGCAGTTAAAATGATTCTCAGAGTGTTCCAGCTACTATCAGGGCTTGCCGTCAATTTCAAAAAATGCTGTCTCTTCGGAGTTGGGGTCGAGGAGGATACGATCGAGAGGATGGCGGCTGTTTTGGGTTGTGATGTGGGCTCCTTACCTTTCAATTACCTCGGTATTAAAGTGGGCAGCAAGGGCAAAAAGGTTGCTGATTGGAAATACTTGGTTGAGAAGGTGAGAAAGAAAATCGATTCGTGGAAAAATGAGAAGTTCTCTCTCGCGGGACGTGTGACCTTGGTGAAGGTTGTGCTTCAATCCATACCGATTTATCAGCTCTCTTTTACCTGTTTACCAAAATCAATTGTGAGTTCTCTAAATGCTTTACTTGGTAATTTTCTGTGGGGAGGGGGTGCTAGTAAAAGTGCGATTGCTTAGGTGAAGTGGAAGGTGCTTTGTGCTTCAAAAGATGAAGGAGGCTTGGGGCTTAAAAATATTGAGTGGTTTAATCAGGCACTAGTCGTTAAATGGTTGTGGCGGTACCTTACTGGAAGGGACATGCTTTGGGCAAAAATTGTTAGGTCCATTTATGGTGAGGTTGAGTGGGGAGAGACAGGTATGGAAAACGCGGGGAAAGGTAGATTTAGAGATGGGTGGTGGCCGAAGATCGTTTCTGCGGCGGGAGGGGCGAGCAATTTTTGGTTTGTTCAAAATTTGAAGCCAAAGGTGGGGGATGGGAAGACCTTTAAATTCTGGACTCAGTGGTGGGTTGGTCAAAAGCCGTTGAAGTTTACTTTTCCTAGACTTTTTCAGTTGAGTGCGAATAAAGAAGCTGCAATCTGTGAAGTTGGGGAATGGACTGATACTGGTTGGTGTTGGGATTTAAGGTGGAGAAGAGAGCTGTTTGAGAGAGAGAGGGAAGGAGTTTCGGAGCTGCTTAGCCTTGTTTCTGGTACTAATCTGTGTGCAGGTAACAAGGACGGATGGACATGGAATGGCGACACTGGGAGAGGCTTTACAACCAAGTCCGCTTATGAAGCTATTAAAGATCAAGCAAACGAGACTACGGAGGCGGTGGAGGAAACTGATACGAGTACGAAGGTGTGGAAGATCCCTATTCCAAACAAAGTCAAGCTTACCGCATGGAGAATTTTGAAGAACAGAATTCCGACGTGTGACAACCTCTTGAGAAGAAATGTGATGTTGGGTGAAGTCGAGGTGGGATGTAACGCCTGTTTTCATCGGCAGGAATCCATGAACCACGTGTTGATCCACTGTCCAAAGACCTCAAAGGTATGGGAAGCAATCTTTCAATGGCTCGGAGTTAGCATGGCGCAGCCATATGACGTGCCCTCGCACTTTCAGTTCTTTACTAGTTTGAGTGGCCGAAAAAGAAATAAGAAGCTCTTGATGGCTCTTTGGTGTTGTACTATTTGGCTTATTTGGAAAATGCGGAATGAGAGTAGATTTGAGAACAAAAGATGGGAGAGTACAAACTTGTTTGGAGAAATCAAAGCTAGAGTGTGGAGTTGGGGTAGAATTTTTGGTTTTGTTAATGATGGAGTTGGGTTTCATAGGTGGATGTCGAATGATGAATTCCCGATGATTTTGTAATATTCTTGGTACTACTGGTGCCTTTTCGTTCTATAATATTTACTTTCCTTATCAAAAAAAAAAGTAGTAGCTATAAATATAGATTTGAATATTTAATTTTCTAGATTAATTCTCATTTTTCATCATATTTACTATTTTCATTGGATTCTCTCTATATGGTAAAAAAAAATGATAATGAATCTGAAACCTCAGATGTTTAAATTTTATTGCTAATATTTATACAAAGTTAATCGTGTGAAATTATTCTTCTTCTGTCTCACCTATCTTGAGACCCTTTCTTATTTGACAAAAGTTTTACCCTTTATTCACATTTTCACTTTTTCATCTATAGACAAAATACTACTTTCTTAAAAACCACTAAATAAAGTAAGAATGAAGAACAACTCTTCCATCATCAAGATCTACGGTGAATGTATCATTGATAAATGCATCACCTTAATTAAAATTTTGAAGGGAACAATTTTTTTTAGTGCATTAATTTTAACGACGAATGAATTGATTTTTACGGAAGATACATTAGTTATAATGATTTTCACGTACTCACGAAAAATTTACATCTCACTGGAATCATACCATATACGGCCTCCGTCCCAAATTAACTTGATCAGTATTTCTTTTTGAGTTGTTCCAATTAACTTGATCACTTTTCTTATATGGAATGATATTTCCACTTTATTCATTCTATTCACTCAGAACCGATCACCTACCCACCGTGGGCATGCATAACGTGCCCACCATGATGTGGCAATTGTAATTATAGTAAGATAATTTTAATTAGAGTAAGATTTATTAGTTATCTTTCCTAATTAAAATTGTTACATCAATGGTGGACACGTTATGTTTGCCCACGATGGGTAGGTGATCGGTTCTGTCTATTCACTTTACCACTAAACACATTTTAAATACTACTAATACTAAATTCTTAAATTTCGTGCTGAAAAGAAATTGATCAATCTAAATGGAACGAATGGTGTATTAATTTGAGAAAAACAAAATTCACGCATTCCGTGTTTGGACGGGGCCACATAAGTGGGACCGGCAACGGTAACATGCTATGTAAATTTGGTCCAAAAGTTGACAACTTGATCGATGTAGGAAATTAAGAATATTGATGAGAATGAATTTAAAGCAATGGGAATGAGTTGGTGTCAATAATTACGACTAAACTCCCAAATCCTACAACTTGGCTTGAAAATGTATAACTAATTAATTAGTTGGGTAAACATTGTTTCCTCGTAGAGAGAGAAACGTATTCAAAACATAAAATTTATCATTAATCTTCTTGCTAATTATTCAAGAATTTAATTACTATCGATTCAAATCAAGATATTCGGAATAGGTAATATACTACTAGCTTGAGTCAAGAATCCGATCCGAACGAATGTCATTTTTATTTATTTATTCTAAAACTAATATCAGAGGTTCAGAATGCAGTAAGATATGGAGTGGAAAAATATGCTACTAGAAATATTATAATCATATCATCGTGTCATTCATAATTCATGCTTAACGTTTATGCAGAGTATAATTATTAGGGCTGGTAATACGGTTTCGGTTTTTCGATTAAAACCGTAACCGAACCGAAAAAACCGGTTTTCGGTTAACCGAAAACCGGTTTTTACCGGTTCGGTTCGGTTACCGGTTAGTTTTTTTGTTGTTAACCGGTTAATCGGTTTAACCGGTCGGTTAACCGGTTAAACCGATTAACCGGTTTATTTTTTAAATTAATAAATAAGTATATATTAAATTAGAGAGTCTAGGGCTGGCCGCTGGGCTTCCGCTTTCTCTGTTTCTGTTTCTCCGACTTCTGCTTCTGCCGTCTGCCGCTCAGCAGGCGCCTTTCCGTCTGCCCCCACCGGCGCCGCTCCGCCACAGCCGCAGCAATCCCGTCAGCCTCCCAGCAGCCCAAGGTTGCGGCCGTCGTTCTGCTCTGCCTTTTTCAGCCTCCCAGCAGCAGCCGCAGAAGCAGCCTTCTCTCAGCACCAGCACCAGCACCTCGACTCCGGCGGCCACACTAGCACGGTGACACGCCCTCGACTCCGGCGACCACACCAGCACAGCTTCTACTTCTTGAAAGGTAATTTTTTTTTTTTAATGCTTCTTTCTGCCATTGTTTGCGCTGATAATATATGTGACTACACTATGTTGCGAATTTAGGTTAGAGAAGTGTGTTTGTGATTTGTTTCCTTATTTATCAACCATATAGAGATACACTCCTATATGTATATGTATGTATGATGAATATCAGTGAGTGTTCGTATATTACAATTTGGGAGAGAAAAAGATTGGATTCAGTGAACGAGTTTGGGGGAGAAACATTGTTTGGTAGACTCAAAATGTAAATAAACTATTACTTAAATAGTTAAATGTATGACCTTGAATCGAAGTTTGGTCTGATCAGTGATCACCATTAGCTTAGTCTATATATATTTATTATGTTTAATGTGTGACCTTGAATCTTGTTTAATGTATACAAAGATTTTCAATCATATATTATTATAACTACAATATTAAATATCAATTCTTGACATACTTTTTTGAAAGTATGAATTCTAGATTACTTATTTAACTGGTTCATAATTAGAATATCCTACACATTTATCTAATCTCTGCATTCATATGTTGAGACAAATGGATTGAGACTATGCTACTATTATTGTGGCTTTTGGTTGAATGGTTGTAATATGTGTTAGTTTGTTTACTTTTGTTGTTAATTGTTGCATAGGTTGGAAATTCATAATTATTAGAGGACTTTTTTTTTTTTTTTGTAAAATTATAAGTCTCTATAAAACTTTTTTTAAAACTAAATAATCATAAATCATGAGTTGGTGAAGTGGATAAGTTTCTATAATTTCTTCCAAAGGTCAAGAGTTCAAATCCTATTGCTTACATTATATAAAATTCGAATTTTTTTAAATTAATCGGTTACCGGACCGGTTATTCGGTTAACCGGTTCTTTAACCGGTTCGGTTATCGGTTATAACAATGAGGCTTATCCGGTTCCGGTTAACCGGTAAACCGGTTCGGTTAAAACCGAACCGGACCGATTACCAGCCCTAATAATTATCTTCAAATTAAAGTTGAGTTGGACATCGAAATTGTCAGCGTGGTGCAATTGTATAAGGTTAGGGTCGTTTCACTCATCAGACAGTCGCGTCACGCTGGCAATTCCGATGTCCAGTTCAGCTTTAATTTGGAAATACTCTGTGACAATAATAAGAATGAATTTTCAATTGAAGAATAAATTCCCCAATTTTAAATATCATGGGGAAAACCAAATAATGATGAAAATTCCCAAATTTATAGGTAATTAACCTATATTATATATATGCAAATAAATCCAACTCAACACCATCCAACATTACCATTTATAAGCCCATTGTCAAAACCCAGCAGGATCCATTAAAGAATGCTTCATGGACTCATATTAGGCCTACAATTAGCCATAACTATAAGGTTTATGTGACTTCAACTAATTAAGTAGATTCCCTAAAAAAACTAATTAAGTAGACACAATTTATAAATTAAATACTTGCAACTTAAACTACTAGCTACATCAATCCAATCCACCATATTTGTCACGATACATAACCCAATTCATTTGCTACGAATGTCTCATTTCTTATAATTAATTTTAATTAAAGGGTGTGATCTAATATTAGTATCATTTATAAATTGCAATACGTTGATTTCATTAATATCAAAGGATTTCCACCAAACCTTCAAAATAACTATATAAAAAATGTAGATGCAAACAATAAGTAACAAATGAAATGTGATATATCGGATAAAATCATTTAAGCAATTAGGGGCAATTAAAAATGGTTGATTACTAAAAACTTTAATCTTGGTGACTAATTAACCATTCAATTCGTGAGATACTACACCACTAACAATGCATAACCACTTGCTAAGACCATTCAAAATTTTGCACTAATATATTAAATTGCACCTACTACCATTATCGTACTTGGCCAAATTGTTTTATTTCACTAATTTATTTTAATTATATCACTAATCTTGCACTAAACTATGACAAGAATTTCATACAACTAAGTGGGATTCATCTGATAAAATCTACTTTGCGGCAGTGGGCGGCTTATCATTCATGATAAATTGATAATGCAGAAGCAACCACTCCACTACCAAATTTCATTTTTCAAAGAGAGCATAAGTTTTATGTAAATATTTGTTTCTCTCAATATTGTGATACAGAAAGTATGCCTAATTCAAGCGGCAAAGTAATTAAGTCATCAAAGTACTCTAGATCTCTCTCTTACAAAAGGTCATTGATTGAAATTTTATCGACGTCGTATTGGATTGTATTTTCATTTCTTTGCATATTTGGTCTAATTTATCCTGGCTTTGTTGTATTTGATTGATTCATTAATGTAATATGCAGTTTCATGATATGTTGTAACTCAAGAAAAATATTGATTTAGTGGTTTGTAGTTGCAAATAAGTATGATTTAGACAAGTAACGTTTTGTGTTTGGTATGATTAGTGTAAGATTTAGACACCTTTGAGTTTAGTTTAGATCTTTTTTTGTGCTCAAATCTTATGTTGTATTTACTATTCATTCCATTGTGTTGATAATTCTTTGGATTAACTAGCACTTCAATATGCTTATCTCTTAAACTCATTTTCTATATTTGGTAAGGTTTATGTAAGATTTGGACACATTAGTCCTAGCAAATATCTTTCAATGTTTAATTCATTTTGTTGGTTTTTTTAGTAAGAGTGAGTCGTAGCCTTGCTTTCAATTATTTATCATCCGTGAAATTTTGAACAGATGTGGAGGCTTGGGAAAAAAATTCTTATTGCGTAAGTTCATTTTTATAGTACTTTATGATCGAATTGGATAACCATTCTCTCCGTACTATTCTTTCTTACTTTATTACTTTTTTTGATACTGGTATCATTTACCATTCTACTATTACTTATTGCGACACGTCTCACCACAAGTTACACAGATGGTATCCTATACATGATGTTAGCTACTTAAAAAAAAATATTTTTTTTCCTAAAAAAGGTCAAATTTAAAAGGATAGTGTTTCATCCAAAAATCCAAAATAAATAAATAAATAACTTTAACTTTAAGCGCAATTACTTTGTGTTAGGCTTGTTGGTGTGCACGCGATGATGGACAGAGCATCCACGATTGACCCATTAAACCCAACATAACTATTTGGGCTTATCAATTAAATACAGATCATCTCTATATTTCTATATTTATTCCCTTTCTTTTACATTTTAAATATAAATCGCCTTCTTTAAGGATAACATCTCAAAAACCTCTCAATAAATCTATATTTTCTTGAGTTTATCAGCTTGTTTTAAAATTAAGAGTTATTTAGATGTATATTAATGGAATCAAATATCAATTATCTACATTTACAAAATTTCTATAATTACCCGATTGCGGAATTGGAATAATTTAATTTAATTTCCCAAAAGTAATTGATTATGGCTACCATTAGTGGATAGTTATGGGCATAACTTCCCTCTTATTCTATTTCCAACTACACGTGGTGGTGCTAAAAAATCCTATTTACTCTAAAAAAAAATCCTATTTCTATGTGTTCCTCTCTTTTATTAATAACTCAATATTATTTAACCAAGACTGAATGATTTGATGAAATGAAGATCTTTTCTTTTAAAGTTATTTTTATTTTTTTGGATGAAACACTATCCTTTTAAATTTGACCTTTTTTAGGAAAAATAAAAAAAAGGGCATAACTTCCCTCTTATTCTTCATGTTTAACTCAATTATTTTTATTGAGATCTTTTTTCACATTTTTACTAAGATAGAAAATTTTCTTGGGGCATGATGAAATATTTTTTCTCGGGCAGCTCCTTTTCATTCATCTTTCTCCAATGTTTGATAATATTATCTTTGGGTAGCAGTTTGAAAATACTTTCAAATATTTTCTCATTTTTCATCTCTAGTAAATATATGATAAAAAAATGAGAAAAATATACTCCCTCTGTTCCATCGAAAGTGATGCACTTCTTTTGGGCACGGGATTTAAGGAGAATAAGATTGTAGTGTAAAGGTGTGTAAATGTGTATGGGGCCACATTGTTTGTAGTGTAAAATTATTACCAAAAAAGAAAATGCACCACTTTCGGTGGGACGGCCCAAAAAGAAATACGTACCACTTTCGGTGGGACGGAGAGAGTAATATTTTTTCATCTTTTCTTGTTCATCATTTCTCAATAAAAATTTTACAACCAAAGTAAACGCGTGCCTACGCACCCTTAAAATAAAATTGTATCATGAATTGCAAATGTATGCAAGTTCAAGATACACACTCTTTAAAAACTCATTTTAGAAAATAATATTCACATCGAATTCAAACCTTTAAAGATTCAAAAAAGATGAACCCAAGAAAATCTAGAGTTGGTAAAATGAGTCCAAAAAGAATCAACTAACGTGCCATTTTGGCTACCTAAGAGGCAGCCTTAAAGCAACAAATGAGCAGCAATTAGAAGGCAAGAAACAAACCCCAAACCTCGTTGTCTCAAAACGTGGCCAAAAAAATATTGCAAATTGTGCTTCAATCCTCGGACACAAAATCACCCAACTCACACAATGTCCAAATCTTGATCATGATGAAGTCATTAGGTCACCAAGTAACCACCAAAATCTATATATAACCCTCCTCTCAACCCCCCCTCTCTCTCCCTCTCCTCAACAAAACCAAGCAAAATGGGATCTCCAACCTCACTCATCCTCACACTAAACATAGCAATTATTCTTGCACTTTCTTTGTGTGCATCATCCCAAACCATCCAAGAGAAGTACTACCAATGCATCACCCTCAACTCCGAGCTCTCCATCCCCTTCTCCACGGCCTTCTCCGCCCCCGACAACGCCTCGTTCGCCACCATCCTCGAATCCTCCGCGCAGAACCTCCGATGCTTGGTCTCCTCCGTGCCCAAGCCGCAGCTCATCTTCACCCCCTACACGGAGAACCACGTCCAGGTCGCGGTCACCTGCGCCAAGGACCTCGGCCTCCAGCTCCGCGTCCGGAGCGGGGGCCACGACTACGAGGGCCTCTCCTACATCTCCACGGTGCCGGACGAGCCCTTCGTCGTCCTCGACCTCTCCAAGCTCCGCTCCATCACCGTCGACCTCAAGAACAACTGCGCGTGGGCCCAGGCCGGCGCCACCGTGGGGGAGCTCTACTACAGGATCTCCCAGAAGAGCAAGACCCACGGTTTCGCCGCCGGCCTCTGCCCTAGCCTCGGCATCGGCGGCCACATCACCGGCGGCGCCTACGGCACCATGATGCGGAAGCACGGCCTCGGCGCCGACAACGTCATCGACGCGAGAATCGTCGACGCCAACGGCGTGATCCTCGACCGGGAATCCATGGGCGAGGACCTCTTCTGGGCCCTCCGAGGCGGGGGTGGCGCCAGCTACGGCGTCATCCTCGCCTGGAAGGTCAAGCTGGTCCCCGTTCCAGAGACCGTCACGGTCTTCACCGTGCCGAAATCTCTGGAACAGGGCGCCACCAAGATCCTCTCCAAATGGCAGCAGGTCGCCGACACCATCGACGACGAGCTCTTCATCCGAGTCATCATACAGCCGACGGGCGCGAAGAAAGACGAGCGCACGATGCTAACTCTTTACAACGCCGTCTACCTCGGCCGCGCCGACCGATTACTTCAGGTGATGCAACAGAGCTTCCCGGAATTGGGACTGACCAAGAAAGACTGCACAGAGATGAGCTGGATCCAATCCGTGCTCTACATCGCCGGCTTTCCGGGCAACACGCCGCCGGAGATTCTGCTGCAGGGGAAGTCCCTCTTCAAGAACTACTTCAAAGCGAAGTCAGACTTCGTGAGGAAGCCAATCCCCGAAGACGGGATCGAAGGGCTGTGGAAGAAGATGCTGGAAGAGGATTCCCCTTTGATGATCTTCAACCCCTTCGGCGGCATGATGGGCCGGATTCCGGAATCCGAGATTCCGTTCCCACACAGGAAGGGCGTGATATTCATGATCCAGTATCTGAGCCTCTGGAACGACGAGAAGCCGGAGACGGCGGCCAAGCACGTCGACTGGATCCGGCGGCTCTACAACTACATGGCGGCGTACGCCTCCATGTTCCCCAGGGAGGCGTACGTCAACTACCGAGACCTCGATCTCGGGGCGAACAAGAATGGTTCCAGTTTCATTCAGGCGAGCTCGTGGGGTACGAGGTATTTCAAGGACAACTTCAACAGGCTTGTGGAGGTGAAGACCAAGGTTGATCCTGGTAATTTCTTCAGACATGAACAGAGCATTCCCACTCTGCCATTGATGAACCATGGTGGGGAGAAGAGCATGATGCATTGAAATAATTTGTTTGCTAGTATTGTAAGAGTTTGACAAGAGATATGCTTATGTTATTTTTAGTGGTATGTTTGAGAATTTCACTATGCTTAATCTAAACTTTTTTTAATCTATTCCATCTTTTAGTATAACCAGCAGAAAGAGCGTACGTTGAACGCATAATTAATATTATATTATTTGATAAAAAAAAATATGAATATAATATGGATTAAATGCATGTATTATCATGAACTTAAGGCGAATTCCAAATTTAGCAAGAGTTTTAAAAGTTCCAATTAATATTACCACCTTTGCTACGTGTTCAATTTTAGCATAGATTTGTTTTCCGGCAGAACCACGTGGCAATGACGTGTCTTCCGGCGGACACGTCATAATTTTGTTATCCAGCGGTAGAGAGAGAGAGACGAGAGTGTCTGGCGGCGAATGGCCGCCATTGTCTGGCGGCGGCGTTCATCTCGTCTCCTCCGCCAACATCTCCCAAAAATCGAAGAAGAAGAAGAAAAAGAAAGTGGAGATGGCGCGCGGTGGAGGAGGGAAGGTGGAGGAGGCGACGCGAAGGTGGCGGCGCTCGTCTCGTCTCATCTAGAGCTAAAAAAAAATATACCTAACGGAAATACTAATAAATATTGTCATTAATTTAATACAAAAGATAATTTTGCAACATTGAATAATAATAAAAAAAAAATATGCAGGCATATCAAGATAAATTAGTTTTAAATATATTAAGCCAAATTTTTACTATATTTTAATTTATTTTGTATATTAATATTAGTATGTAGAAAATCATCTTATGTTTAACAGATTGACGCGGTTTCTCATGAGAACACCTCGCCAAATTTGGATGATGTTACGATTGATGATAACTTGGAGGATTTGGATGAGGAGGAACACTGCGCTGAGAGGGATGAAAGAGTTGTTGCTGGTTTGCAGTGGCGGAGCCAGGATTTTTTTTGGGGGGGGGGGGGGCTGAATTGTTACGGGGGTTCGGGGGGCGGTAGCCCCCTGGAATTTTTTTTTGGGGGCATTCAATACATTTTAGACATTTTTTACTAAAATACAAATTTAATAATAATAATAACAACATTTTCATAGATAATATAGTTCAAAACATTTACTAAAATTTTTTGGGGGCATTCAATACATTTTAGACATTTTTTACTAAAATACAAATATAATAATAATAATAATAATAATAATAATAATAATAATAATAATAATAATAATAATAATAATAATAATAATAATAATAATAATAATAATAATAATAATAATAACAACATTTTCATAGATAATATAGTTCAAAACATTTACTAAAAAAATTTTGGGGGGCATTCAATACATTTAAACATTTTTTACTAAAATACAAATATAATAATAATAATAATAACAACATTTTCATAGATAATATAGTTCAACATTTACTAAAAAAAATTTTGGGGGCATTCAATACATTTTAGACATTTTTTTACTAAAATACAAATATAATAATAATAACAACAACATTTTCATAGATAATATATAGTTCAAAACATTTACTAAAAAATTTTTTGGGGGCATTCAATACATTTTAGACATTTTTAATAAAATACAAATATAATAATAATAATAACAACATTTTCATAGATAATATAGTTCAAAACATTTACTAAATTTTTTTTTGGGGTCATTCAATACATTTTAGACATTTTTACTATAATAATAATAATAATAATAATAATAATAATAATAATAATAATAATAATAATAATAATAATAATAATAATAATAATAATAATAATAAGGGAAAATTGCACCTAAATACACAAACTTTGCCAAAAATCCATATTTGACGCGAAGTTAGGATTTTACATTTTAATACACCAACTTTCGTTGTTGTCCAAATTTGACATGACTTAATTCTTAAAAATTCAAAAAATAACTCCTTTTTGTAAATAATTATACAAATACCCACTTATGTTATAATTTGGGACATTTAAATCAAAACAAGACATTTCCTTATGATGTTTTCTTTTAAACCATTTTAGGCGCGGATCAAAGATTAAAAGAAAACATCACAAGGAAATATCTTATTTTGGTTTAAATGTCCCAAATAATAACATAAGTGGGTCTTTGTATAATTATTTACAAAAAAGGGTTGTTTTTGAATTTTTAAGAATTAAGTCGTGTCAAATTTGGACAACAACGAAAATTGGTGTATTAAAATGTAAAATCCTAACTTCGCGTCAAATATGGATTTTTGGCAAAGTTTGTGTATTTTCACGCAATTATCCCTAATAATAATAATAATAATAATAATAACAACATTTTCATAGATAATATAGTTCAAAACATTTACTAAAATAATTTTGGGGGGCATTCAATACATTTAGACATTTTTTACTAAAATACAAATATAATAATAATAATAACAACATTTTCATAGATAATATAGTTCAACATTTACTAAAAAAAAATTTGGGGGCATTCAATACATTTTAGACATTTTTTACTAAAATACAAATATAATAATAATAATAACAACATTTTCATAGATAATATAGTTCAAAACATTTACTAAAATTTTTTTTGGGGGCATTCAATACATTTTAGACATTTTTTACTAAAATACAAATATAATAATAATAATAATCACCCCCCCCCCCGGCTACGCCCCTGCTGGTTTGGTAGATTCGGCGAGCAAGCACAACCTAAAGTTGGGGGCGGTATTGGGAGGCAGGCTATAAGCAGGGGTGTCTCGCTTAATGGTAGCAATGGCTCGTTCACTCCTGCCCCAGAGGATAATGCTAGTCGCATTAGTCGTTTAGAATAACAGGTTAGTCAAGGGATGCAAATGCTCTCGGACGTGCCGACCAAGCGAGGTCGTGGCCGTCCTAAGGGCACGAGAAAAGGCATGGGAGCGCAAGCAATACGCCAACCTTCTGTAAATTGGCCGTTCTGTGAGCATGGCCAACCTTAGTAAGAACATTCGCCCTAGCAATACGCAAAATATCAAGAATATCCACCGGCAATAATTGGGCTTCCTCTTCCTCATTCACCATGAGCCTCGCGGCAAGAATGGAATCTGTATAAATCTCCACAAGCGTTAGACCATGTTCCATGCTAATAATATTTAAACGACAGGTGTGCGTGTGTTGGCCAAGCGGTAAAGGGTTAATGTCTATGGCCAAAGGTCTTGGGTTTGAGTCCCCTGTGGCGTAATCTTTAAATTTCTTTATTTAATATTGTTAATTTATCAAAAAAAATATTTGTACGACAGCCATAATCTCACCCGTCATGTCGTCGACGACGGAGCCATCCTCTTCGCTCCAACCACCTCAATCTTGCCTTCATGGTTTTTGAGTATGTTAAATGTTAGTTTATTGTAAGTAGGTGTCTTTTCGTATCGAGGGGATTCTTGACAATGCCCAATGTTCGTTTGGGTCTAGTGATTATTTATTTTTTGAAGAAATGGAATATTATTTAGTAGGAATATATCAAAATGTTATTCTATTGAATCTATTCATAGCCTTTATTTTACCTTATACTTCATAAGTTAACCCCTAAATTAAATTAAATTTGTAATAAATTAACAATTTCATTTAAATAAATCTAAAAGAATAAACACATACAACTCTCAATCGTAATCTAAAAATATTTATAGCTCATATCTAAATATTAAAGAAACACGTTTATGCAGATATAAATCCCAACTCAAAATTCTGAAAAATCACATGAAAAAAGAACTATCCATTAATCTTTTCCTCTTTTTCTTGTAGTTTGAAATTTTTTAAGAGTTTTATGATGCAAGAATAGGATGGGAGTTCTAAAAATAAAGATAATATATTGCAAGTATGTGTAATTTTTTCTCCCAAGCAAATTCAGCATATAATTTATATTTGTTGATGAAGAAATTGGAAACTTGCATCAAGAATCCAGAAAGATGATGCATCTTGAAAGCATGTAAAATATCTGCCATCACAAGGCGCGACTCTTGAATTCGTACTCAAAACAACCAACAATGACATTCTCGACTGCACGACTAACTTGTATATCTTCTCAACCGATTTACCACTCCACAACTTAATCATCGTCGGATCAATCCATGGTTCTCAGAATTTTGAGTTGGCGGTGATACGATTATTTGCAGGTTTATATCTGCATAAACATGTGTCTTTAATATATTATGATAGGGGCTATAAATATTTTCAAATTACAATTGAGAGTTATAGTTGTTTGTTCTTTCAAATTTAAATGAAATTGTTAATTTACTAAAATTTTAATTTATTTTTTTTATTTCAATTTTGCATGCTTATTTTAATTTTTGTTATTATTAATTGTGGTTTATTTCATCCGGTTAGAGTACATAAATATTTTTATAATCTACTTTTTTAATGGTTAATAATTCATTATTATGACTGATATATCCGAAGTTAGTGTGTGTATATATATATATATATATATATATATATATATATATTTTAATTTCAATTTTTGAAAATAAAAGTTGAAGATAATCTATCAATTATATAAACGATTACATATTGAAGAGATCTCCTTCGTTCTCTTTCCTACGTGGCTTCCTCTCAATCCTTTATTCTCTTCTCTCTTAATTCTCTCAAATCTCTATTCTCCATTCTCTAATCCACGTAGAGTTTGATAGGAATCAATAGATTCAATACACACCAAATCAAAATGCCTTAATTTCTCATCCTAAAGCAATAATTGAATCAGTTTCATCAATCATCGTTTCCATTGCTTGATTCTAGCAACCTTTCTCGCCCCAATCCATGTCAATATCAATAACACAGTTTTTGGGGGTAATTCAATAATTCGCTAAATCCATGTCATGACACAATTTTGGGAGGCGCGACTCCAGATGGGGCGACTCCACGCGGGTGCGACTCTCCTCCATCCTATCTCCTTCCCTATCGTCCGAACCCACCGGCACGGCGGCGACGCGAGGGCAAAAGAGAGACGCTGACATAATCATTGTGGGTGCCGGAGTCGCCGGCTCCGTCTTCGCTTACACTCTCAGAAAGGTATCACCTTCATTTTTTGATTAGAGAGCGATGTTAAATTTCTCTTTTTCCATTTTTTGTTTGGTTGAATCTGCTTTAGAAAATTTGAAATTTTAATTCGTTTATGATTAGTTTGATTTTAATTGCTTCAGTAACTTATGAACTTGTGCTATTATCTTTTATGAACTTGTGATATTTTTCTCTTGCTGAGATGTGGTTTTCCTTTTTATTTCACCTGATTTCTTCATGTTGTCACTCAAATCTCTCTCGAGTTTTATGGGAATTACCAGAAATTTCAGTAATACATAGGAATATTGTAATAGATCGATCTATGTACTGATATTATTGTCCTGCTATATTTATTGTGTTCCACACGAAAAATGATAGAAGGGTGGGTAAATTTAGTTTTCTATTATATTATATTTTTATAATGACGAATTTTTATGCAAAATGCTTAGATTGTGGAAGTGAATGTTATCTTGATGATTGAATATCTCTCTTGAGATCATTTCATGCATTTGATATATATAAAAATATGTTTTATATTTTTATCACTACAAGTTGCAATCACTCCTTTCACTATCACTCATTTCACTGCTCTTGTATATCTAAACAGACTGATTCTACTTGCCTGGTGGGTGCTAATGTTCCTACCATGATATTATTATAGGATTTATTAGTGTCATGCCTAAGCATCTATAGAAGTGAAGATAACATTTTTTTTGTGCTTCTTTGCCATCAATTAGATGTAGTTAACCGTTAGTAGGTGCTTCTGGGCATCACATTTTTTTGATACATGTTGTACAAATCACATTCGATCTGCTACTGCTGCTTAGCTATGCTACTGTCATGTGCTTTTACTTTAAGTTATAAATGCCTTTAGAACTTGGATTTAGACTAATGTCATGGATTGTGACTTCTATAGACTATAGGTACTGCCAGCAACAGCCTGAGAAATCAGTATGTTATGTTTGTCATACTTCAGAAAATCTTTGGATGTGTCTTATTTACGGTTTTGTTGGCTGCGGGGGGTATTAAATCTGTTACTCCCTCCGTCCACGAAATGAGTACCCATATTTCCTTTTTCATCCGTCCACGAAATGAGTACCCATTTCCCTTTTTGGCAAGTGTACCCCACACATCTCTTTAATTAATACACTCAAAAAGTGGGACCCTTAAACTATTCACATTACACTCCATACATTTCTTAAAACCCGTGCCGTCCACAAATGGATACTCATTTCGTGGACGGAGGGAGTATTATATCCAAGTGTATTAATATATGGCTCTTGACCCAAAAAAATATTTGTATAGGCTTGCTTCTCCAGTGTTTGGTAAACTAGAAGCAGAGTTGGCTGAAGGTTTGTGAGTTGAACACTCAAGTTTGAGAACTGCCAACTCCATTGCTGGTACAATCAAAACCAAATCAATTGTAAGTTTTTTTTTAAATGGAGTATCTTTATATATATATATATATATATATTGGGAAAAATAGTACAATAGTATTAGTAAATGATTATGGTTTCAAACTGAATGCTGCTTAAATATTTTGGGATATTTATTGGTTGTTTTCTTGAAGGGGATAAATTGTGGGTCCATAACTGATACAAAATCAATCTTGATAATTCTTGACATTCTTGAATAGCCCTCAATTTCAGTTGTTCTCATCAATGGGCAGAATCAACCCTATGAATGCAGATGCTATATAATAGTTTATATGTGGAAGTAGAATTAAATAATATTAGTATGTATATCTATTTATCTGTTCAGTACATGAATAACACACATCATATTCATGTACACTTCACAATTTTTTGATATGCATACCTAATTGATTGATGTCATCAGTGATGCATGGTGATATGATTAAGGTTATAGGTTCTATTTTCTTTCCTATTTATATAATAATCTTATCAAAGCATGGATTGTGAACATCATTGTTACAAACCAAACTATATATCATTTATTTATGTGAAGTATTGTTTAATTTCAGTACTTTTCTTTATGATTTGTTTATTTTGAGTGAGCTTATGTCTTTTGTTTCTATTGGTGCAGCATATCAAGACTATAATTACATCTTAAGAGGTGAGTTTTTTTTATGTCCTCTTTTTAAGTATTACTCTGGGTTCACATTCTTTGTTTTTCTTTAAGTATTAGTGATAGAATCTGTTTCATTATTTTTAGTTGCCTAAATATGAGATTATTGCTTGATGGTCTGAACCAAATCTATTAACTATATAACCAGTAGAGTGGATGAGAAGTAGTAGCAAGGTTTTGGGAGTTCATAAGCTTTTATCTAATAAGTCTTCTTGAAACTGATAAATGTGTCAATTTGCATATATTTGTCATGTGTTATCTACATATGAAAATGAAAAAAATCACCACTTTATCTTGCTATCAGATTACCATAATTATAGCTCCTTTTGAAAATGCAGCTTGTATATACCCTATTATTTTGTATTTTAAACCCTTATTACCCCAACATATGGAATTTATTACGCAGCACCTATACTACCATCCTTTTTAAATATATCCTATGTGTAGTTTTTTTTGGTAGTTAAGGGTTGATTCAACACACCATGGATATCGAAGTGGGGCTTTCAGAGACAACATTCAATTTTTCTTCATGATTTCACGGAGATTCAAGACTACTGCATTAACGGAATGCCGGTTTGGTGCACTTCGTTTCCAAGAACAATGTCATCTGCCCCTTCCACACCGTGG
This sequence comes from Salvia miltiorrhiza, assembly GCF_028751815.1. Lineage (NCBI taxonomy): Eukaryota > Viridiplantae > Streptophyta > Magnoliopsida > Lamiales > Lamiaceae > Salvia > Salvia miltiorrhiza. The sequence goes on from NC_080391.1 coordinate 2,874,684, forward strand.
AGGAAACCGTTCAGGACTCTCTCGACCCCTTCTGCAATTACTGTGAATTATCATGTTTTTTAATATGGTTTCAGTGTTTCCATTTCAATCTTCACTTTTTCTTGAGAAAATTCTTATATGTATGCTTCGAATTCACTTTTCTTTTTCTTATAATTGCATCAGAGTATCCTTAGTTTGCATGATTGACTCAATTTCATCATCAAGAAGTTCTCTTTGATAATTGCAGTTGAGTTTTGTCTTTTTTTGCTGGTGGTTCATTTAGTTTCTTTATGCAGGTTGGGGTCACCATTTTGCTTGCAAGCGAAAGTACCATTTTATAATTCATGCAAAAGTAGATTGGAATGAGTAATTGGACGAAGATTTTGCGGAACTTGAGAGCCTTCAATTGTATAGATTGATTCACTGCAATGGATTCGAGCATCTCATCTGCATCAACGGTTTGAAATACAATTCAAATTTGTTTTGCACAGAGGATAGTATGGAATTATGGGACCGTCTATGCACTCTTCTTAGAGCCAGATTCAGTTTTCTTCAACACGTGCGCTTTTATCAATCTTTGGATTTAGTTCAGAAACAGGGGAAACAACACTGATGAGGTTAGAGAAACTGGTGGATTCGATGAGAAAAAGCTGGTGGCCAGCAAGAAGGCTTGAGCACGTGCTCCTCGTGATCGTTGATCTATTGAAGGAGCACAAGAATGAGTCTCGGGCGCAAATGTGGCATGTCGCGACAAGAATTGAGAGACGAGGCGAGGAGGTAGATTGGGGACAGTGGCTTGATCGATTTCGTGCTCAAGTCGATAAACAGTTTTATAGTGGAGAATCAGATTATCCGTCGTGCCACGAATCCCTTATCCATGTGTGGTGTTTCACGAAAATTTTGGTGACATAATTTGAAGAAATGATTAACTTTGCTTGGTGCACAACTATTATTAATTGTTTTATTGAGATATAGTATTTCACAATAGAGATTTATGTTATGGAAGTTTTGAGTTATATAAGTAATTTTTGTAGCTTAAATTGTGAATTAATTATTTAGAAAAAATAAAAATAAATGTTGTGTCGAATTTTGTAATCATGAATGAGACCCCTGACGAACTCACCATCGTGTTGGATAGATAATGTTTTTTAAATTTGAGGTGGGTATGAGGTTTGACTGAGAAATTAAGGCGACTCTTTCTATTATTATGTACAAGTTGATAAATTTAATTTAATTGAAGTTTTTGATAGATTGTGAGGTAATTTTAAATATTATTTTAGTTTTTATTTTTTTATATCATGATATGAAAATTTAATCGTCGTTCTATATTATATGCACACTTCTTAATTAGAGCCTACATATTCATTTTTGTTTGATACGCGCATTCTATCAATGATAAGTGTATTAAAATTTATACAAAAAAATTAAATTTATTAATTCATTGTTCTAATATATGGACTTCTATTGTTTGACAAACTTATTATTGGCTAAATTATTATTAGTCAAGTTAAATTAAAATTTTGATAGAAAAATAGTAACTATTTATTTGGCCAACAAATTAATTAATTAGCCAAATTATCTTATTATAAAGAGGATGTTTAGTTGGCCAAATAAATAGTTATATTTAGAAAAGATCAAATAATTTATTTTTATTATTTCTTATACGATCAAATCAAGCAACTTCAGTACGAATTATTACTGATTTTTTCATAACGAAATATGTTACTTGGTTTAACCAATATTCGGATTTAAAAATTCAATTATTTGATATAGGTTTGAGTGAAATTCAGTTTAGCGTAAATGTGAAAACTCTAATTAATTTAAGTTATTTAATTCTATTTTTTTAAAATGACGAGTTTACCTCGGTACCAACATTGAGAAACCTGAAAATTCTAATTGTCTGTTAAGCATAAGATGATTTTCTAAACATTAATATTTATATATAAAATAAATTAAGTATAATAAAATGTGACTTAATATATTTAAAACTAATTCATATTGATATGTCTACATAAGTCTTTTATTTATTCAACGTAGCAAAATTATTTTTTGTATTAAATTAATGACAATACAAATTGACTAATTGATTTATAAATATTTTCGCTAGGTATATGCTTTTTTATAGCTCTAGACGAGATGATTCTCAAAATTTACTCTTGGTCTTTCAAACTCCAGACAAGATAATGTTAAAAAGCCAGAGGTAGTCTATCAAGTTTCATATGAGATATACTCAAAACTCAATTTCGCCTCCAAACAATATGATGCTCACAAGTTAGAAGTGGTTTGCGAAGCTCCAAACGAGATGATGCTCATAACTAAATTCCGATCCTTTAAGCTTCAAATGAGATAATACTTAGCACTCAACTCCGATCTTTCAAGCTCCAAATGAGTGATACTTAGAACTCAGCTCTGGTCTATCAAACTATGGACGAGATGATGCTTACAAGTCGTTATGATCTTTCAAGCTCCACGCGAAATGATGCTCACAAGTGAGTTATGGTCTTACGAGTATTTTACCTCCAAACAATATGATTCTCACAAATTAGAAGAGATTTGTCAAACTCCAAACGAAATGATACTCGTAACTTAATTTCGGCCTTTGATGCTTCAAATGATATAATGCTTAGCACTTAACTCTGATCTTTCAAGCTCCAAATGAGAGATGCTTAGAACTCAACTCCGGTCTATCAAACTATGGACAAGATTAAACTCACGAGTCAGTTATGGTCTTTCAAACTCCACACGAGATGATACTCACAAGTCAATTATAGTATTGCGAGCTCCAAATGAGATAATGCTTACAAGTCAGGTTTTATCGTTCAAGTTGTAGATGAGATGATACTTATAAGTCAAATCTTATATAACAAGCTTCAGATAAGATAATGATTTAAAGTTCGATGTACAAGTGATATTTCAAGTTACGGACAAGATAATGCTCAAATTTTTTTTAAGATTTGAATGAGTTGATGTTTATATATGAGACATGATCTTAAATTTTGCCAATCAATTTTAAAAATATATAATTATAATTACAATGTAAAGTGGTTTCCCGTCGAATTTCGACGGGTTACACACTAGTGTATACTAATATTAAAATTTATATTTATAAACGACTCTTGCATGTAGTAATGCACAATTATTCTAATTCCTCCTATCGCTATCTTTCAGTGTGAATGCTAGCTGTAAAGTCAGAAATTAAAGTTTTGAATAATAGAGGTATGCTAGATTGGAAACAATACTTCATGTGGCCACACTTTGAGAATTCATAATCACACTTTCTCATCTCATCTTATCTCCTCCTATTCTGCTTCTCTCTGCAACTCCCAAAACAACCATGGCAGCAGCTTATGCAACTCTAGTTTCTGCTTTGAATATCATAAACAACCTTCATCATCACCCTCGCCCTCCAGTTTCTCTCCACGTTAAACAAGTTGAGTCTCTCACTCAAAAAATCAGTTTCCTGCTGGAATTTCTCCAAGGCTATAACCCCCATCGTGACTACTCCAAAGAAGCGGATCCATTGGAGTCTCGCATTGCAGATGCAGCTTATGCGGCCGAACACGCCATTGAATCTCATATTTTCAAAAAGTTCACAAATAATGGAGAAAATATGAGTGATGATGGCTTGTATGAAGCTCTCGAGAAGGTGATACAAGACATAGCTTTGATCGAAGAGGAGGCCAAGCAAATTCAAGGGAGAGTTGGAGTCCAAGTCCAACATCAGCTGCACACAAACTCAACGCCTTCGGATTCGGCGAGATCTTCTTCGATCCCGCAGCAGAGTAGTATGGTGGGTGCTGATGATGTCAAGCTTCAATTGATGGATAAGCTCACTTCTGATAGCCTTCATCTACAGATCATTCCCATTGTAGGGATGGGCGGCTCTGGTAAGACCACTCTTGCTAGAACTGTTTATGAAGAACGTCTTATTAAGGAGCATTTTGATATTTGTGCGTGGGCTACCATCTCTCAAGAATATGTCATTAGAGATATTTTTGCAGTAGTTCTTCCTCAGTTAAATATTGGAGTTGATGACAATTTGAGTGAGCATGAATTAGGAGAAAAGTTGTATAAACATCTGTATGGTAGAAGATACCTAATTATAATGGATGATATGTGGAGCATTGATGCATGGGATAGAGTTAGGAATTATTTTCCAAGAAACGAAAATGGTAGCAGAATAGTGGTGACAACAAGGCTATTGGATTTGGCTTCTACATTACCCAACTCTAATAGCATTGGGATGGAACTTTTGGATGCGGTTGAAAGTTGGGAGCTTCTCTCCAAAACTGTTTTTGGAGAAAAAGGTTGCCCTCTTGAATTGGAGGAAATCGGAAAAAAGATTGGAGAAAGCTGCAAAGGACTTCCATTGTCAATTGTCGTGGTGGGAGGCCTTTTGGCCAAGTCTGAGCATACCAGAGAGTGTTGGGAAGAGATAGGGGAAAACTTGAATGCAAGCGTTGTTAATTTAGAGGATGATGAACGTTGCTTGAAAATATTATATATGAGTTACAAGCAATTGCCAATACATTTGAAACCATGTTTTCTCTACATGGGAGTTTTTCCCGAAGATTGGGAGATTAGTATGTCAAAGCTCATTAGATATTGGGTTGCGGAAGGATTTGTGAAAGCAATAAGTGGGAAAAGCTTGGAAGAGATAGCAAAAGAGTATTTAAAAGACCTTTTTGGTAGAAATCTTGTTTTAACGAGTACCAATTACTGGGGATGGAAGTGCTACCAAATTCATGACTTGTTGAGAGACTTGTGCTTGAGAGAAGCTGAAAAAGAAAGGTTTTATAATACCGTATCAAATAATGTAGGCATAAGCGTCTTGCCGCCTATGTCACAAGCACGTTTGTTGACGTGGAATAGGTTTGTTCTACGACTATCACCTCTCAATATGAGCTTGTTGAGGATAGTGAAAACAAATGGATACGAATGGGACGAAATAGATATGTTTGGACACTTGGATCAATTAGTTAATTCACGGTTCCTTCAAATAGATTATTACAAGTGGGATATTCCTTGTTTAATATGGCAATTTTGGAATCTACAAACACTAATTGTTGACAACCTCAATGGGGCTATTACTGCGCCAACTGATTTTTGGTACATGCCTCGCATCAGGCATGTTGAGTTCTGCAGGCTTCGTCTCACAGATCCTCCAAACGACCAAGATGACATTGTTTTGGAAAATCTGCAAAGCCTGGGGAAAGTTGAAGGTTTCAAGTGTAGCGAACAAGTGGTAAAAAAAATCTCCAATATAAAAAAAATGGTTTTTGATAATAGTGGAGAGTGTGATGATGATGAGAAGTATTGTTTGAGCAATCTCGATTGTCTAACTAAACTTGAGTCCTTGGATTGCTCCATTTCTCCAATAATTAGTGCAATCAACTTTCCCCTTTCGCTCAAGAGATTGGTTCTTCGTAACAGCAGCAAATCTAGTTATTGTTGGGAAGACACATTGGATAAGGTAGGTGTGTTGCCCCATCTTCAGAAGCTCACACTGGAGAGGGGGGGATTCAACGAAGGGAAGTGGGAAACAACTGAAGGCCAGTTTCGCAGCCTCAAATTCTTGAGTCTTAAAGATAGTGATAATCTAGCAATCTGGAAAATTGAAAGCTCCCACTTTCCATGTCTTGAGAGCCTTCATCTTAATGGACTAGATGAGTTGCGGGAAATCCCTTTAGATTTCGCAGAAATACCCACACTTACAGAAATTGATGTGTACCATTGCTGCGATTCGGTAGTGGTTTCTGCAAAAAGAATATTAGAGGAACACGAGGACTATTATGGGGAAGGAGCCCTTCATGTTCACGTTGAGCTCTATGATAAGAACGAAGAAGGATTGGAAGAAGAATTGGAGAGCTTGGATAGTCCTAATTTTTGTGTTGAAAGTAAAATGTATTGGATTAGTTTTGATTTGTAATACTCCGTTTGAATGATGGAACAAGTGTGCAGTGCAGAGCTCCTTTGTTTCTCTTTATGTTTTGGCTTCTTTCTTTTGAATTCTTATTCACTGCCCTTTTTTTTTTCTGCTAATTCCACTTTTTTATTGGCAGCAACCGAAAAACAAGTGGGAGATAAAAAGAGATGGCCATGTAGTGTTCATTTGGTTTTTGAGCTTCTAGTTTGGTTAATTACTTGTGAGTTGTGACATTTTACTATTTTTTGAGGCCTTAGTCATTTTTTGACGAAGTCCTGTTGTAATTTTTGACTTTTGCGTGTGGGTGTGCTCGTTTTGTTTTCCTTTTTTTTTTTTTGGTTATAATAGACAAGTACTTTTTTCTTTTCTACTGAGTTTTTCTCACTGGATTTTCTTCGAATAGATTTTGATGGGTCTTAGCCTTTAGTCAACTGTAAGGGTTCTTAGTTTTTTTTTTCTCTAATAAAATCTATTTATAGGGTAGGGTTAACATAGAAACCCCCCTTAAGATGAAAACTAGGAACCTAATCTAAACCATTGATTTTACAAAAATAAAGGGCTGAGATTAAACTACAGATGCACATTTTAATTATTAATTAAATTGTAATTGAAATCAAAAGGGTAGAAATGTGATACAGTAATTAAATCTTTTGCACGTTTCCAATATCAGTTTCATTTGTAACTTTCACCTAGGGTTTGATATTAGAAAGCGCCGACTTCTGTGCAACACCATTACCGCCGATCTGAAAAAACAGGGACGTAGTCGGAGGAGAAATTGAACCCTCGGTTGATCTCTTTCATTTTCGCATATATCTAGGGTTTAATTAAAAAGGGGTGGCTGGTTTATCTGAGAAATCTTCTGTGCAAGAAGTGGTCCCTCGATCTGGAAAAGGAAGCGACTTGGTTGCGGGATTTTTGGCTGGCGGTGACTTCTGTGCAACCAAGTTTACGGAGGTTGCAAGAGATTTAGGCAACTCGGGCTGTGGTTGGCGACGGGGAATTGTGCAAGACGAAGGTGTTTCCGGCGTGTGTGGGAGATTTGAGCGGCGGTCTGTGCAAGGCGGCGGCGGAGTGATTTTGTTAAGTAGTTTTTCTTCGGCGATTGTGTTTCACTACCGGCTACGACAGAATTCGGTAATTCAATTTTGCGACATTGTTTTTCCCCTTCAAATTGAAATTGCATAGATGTTGGATATTGTTGCATAGTTTCGATTTATTGGTTATTGAGTGTGACCTTCAATGAATTTTCGATTCACTGCACAGATGCATGGACTTGAATCCATAGATGCAAAATATTCCAATTGCTTCATTTCATAGTTTCGATTTATTGGTTATTGAGTGTGGCCTTCAATGAATTTTCGATTCACTGCACAGATGCACAGACTTGAATCCATATATAGATGCAAAATATTTCAATTGCTTCATTGCTTCGATTTATTGGTTATTGAGTGTGGCCTTCAATGAATTTTTTATTCACTGCACAGATGCAGAGACTTGAATAGATAGATGCACGAGTTTCAATTGCTTCATTGTATAGTTTCGATTTATCGGTTATTGTTAGATGCACATTTCGATTTATTTGTTAGATGCACATTTTTGATTTATTGATGATTTGCAGAGATGCACAGTTTCGATTTATTGGTTATTTGCATAGGTGCACATTTTCGAGTAATTGGATAGATGCACAGGTTCAATCTCTAAGTAATGTTAATATGTAGTTTCATAGAGTTATAGACAATCCCATCATTAATTAGAAACTTTTTAGTTGATTCTTGTGTGGTGCATATATGTTTGTTGCTACACACTTCAACTCAAAAAACATATATATTGGAAGCTGAATTTGAATTTAGAAGAGGAGACAAAAAGATAATTAGCAATTTTATTTGATTTATTGGTTATTTTGCTTGCACAGATGTTAAGAATCGTTGCACAGCTTGATTGTTCATGTATGTCGACTTGTTACAATTTTTTTTCCAACTTTATTTGCTTGTTGTTTGTTTTGTAAAATAGTTTTATGACTTTGATGAACAATTGTTAGTAAAGACACAATTTTTTTAAAAAATTATGACTTGCTTCGATTAAGATGATAGAAAGACTAAATGATTAATGCCATGGTCTAACTGCTTGAGCTTCTTGGAACCTACCGTGCACATTGATTTTGAAGAACAGTCGTATAAATTATTGCTTGCACAGATGTTGAGTATTGTTGCACAACTTATTTTATCATGTCAGTTGCTTTTTCCCTTTGTTTTTGCCTTTGGTTTCCCCTCTCCCCACTCCCTTTATTTACTTGTTTGTTTCTAAAAACAGTATTAGGACTTTGATGAACAATTGTTAGTAAATGCACATTTTTTAAAAAAATTTGCATCGTTCTGATTAAGAGGGTAGTCAGTATGGAATTGTGCGTTGTTTTGATGATCTAAGTTTTAATTGATTGTCATGATTTTGGGTGTTATTAATGACATAGGTATTTACTGATTGCACAGTTTTAGGTGTTATTGCATAGATGAAGCTAATTACATTCACTCGTGTATGTAGTTGCACACATGTGAGTTTCTGTAAAACTAAATTTTTGGTCGCATATTCTGTGATTCTTACTTGCACGAAATTTTGAGGGTTGACTTGTTGCTAAGATGAAGCTAATTGCATGAATTCATGTATGTAGTTGCACGCACACGTGGGATTCAAGGTGAAATGTGGAGACTGGGCAGGCATAAGTTGCCTTGGTTTATCCTCGTATGCTGCATTCTCCACAAAATCATTATAGACATGGAAGACGACATATCCGATGACTTGCCGTCGACTTTTGTCCATGATCAAGGACACGGGCAGGAGTTTTGTGAATCTGTCGACAAAGCAAGATTGATTTTGCGGGACAGACTGTGCATGTATTTTTCTAGTAGATAACAACTTAGCATTAGTGAACAAAATCTTGCTTGTGCAACTAGTTTCTTTTTCAGTCCAATATATTGATAGATAGGGGGTGTTGTTATTTAGAGATTCAATTTTATATTTTTCATAAAGCTGTTGAGTGCAGAGTAGAACGACCAGTCTACAAGATAAGTATTTTTTTAACGCCTTCAAAGCATTAAGATCAAGATTTTTTAACGCCCTCAACGACAGGTTCTATTCAATTATTTTTTAACTGCACAATCAAGACACAGATTTAAGATAGCTAGGCATATTGAATCATCCGAAAACAAGCTATTTCGACTGTAATTATACCCTTTTAAAATCATCGAGCTAGACTATGCAAACCAAGAAAATTATGTGCAATAATAGTATGATGGGCAAAAAAATCTAATATAACTATGCAAAACACAATCGTTTCGTGCAACAATAATCAAATAATGAAACTACATAGCATGTTGTGCAACTATATATTTTGCTTATGCAACTCAAAAATACTATGGTTAACAACAAAAACCACAAAAATTGACTCTACAAAAACACTTTCTAACCATTAAATAATATCAACAATAAAAATTCAAAATTAATTAATAGAACTTAAATAATATAACGTGACACCAAAAATAGCACTGCACTATGCAACATTTGAAATATTTTGTGCAACAATAATATGTTATGCAACAAAAAGTCATTGAACTATGCATATCACCCTCTGATTCGTGCAACAATACGCAAATAAATATGCAGCAAAAACTCATTGAACTATGCATAACAATATAATCCGTGCAACAATAAGCAAATAAATATACAACAAAATGCCACATTGTGCAACTATATCCTTGTTTTATGCAACTAAAAAAATATGATTAACAACAAAAAAACACAAAAATAACTCTTAAAAAACACTTCGTAATCATTATATAATATCAAGATGCATTTTGCATAATGAAACTATAAAACTTTGATTATAATCAAAACAGAAAAAAGTAACATAAATAAAATTTCGAAAATAATTATTCTAAAAAAACCAAAATATGTAATAAAACATATAATGAGATACTTTGCAGAAAATGATATTAGTCCATAATATATAAATCAACAAGAAATAAAATTTCATGAATCCATTCAGTGTCATAGTATATAAACAATTGCTTCATCTGGCCTCAATAAGAACTGGCTTTAACCGTATGAAAGTTACAGAAAATATGAGAGAAAATAAATATTCAGTATTAAGAACAGAAAACTAAAAACCTAGATGAATGAAAATAAATATAGATGAGAGAACGTGATAAACAATCCCATAAAAATAGTTTGTTTAATTAATTCAATAAAATAAAAATGACTTAATTAACCTTTAACCAATTACAAACTAAAAAAAACGGCACCTATTAATTAGATTATCTAATTAGGCGTGTTTTTTAAGTAGTTTAATCCTAACCACTAGATCTTTAATTTTAAAGGCTAAGATTAGGTTCCTAGTTCTCATTTTAACAGAGGTTTTTATTAGAACCTCTTCCTCTATTTATATATTTTTGTATCATCATCTAAATTTATCTCGCCTTAACATATTTGAAAAAGAGTTCCTCTGAAAAAGAGTTAGGGTGGTTTACTTTGCATGATTCATAAGATGCATCATTATGTATTTTTATCCTTAAAAATATGATTTTTCCAATCCCACAATTAAAATAGATATAAATCAAGTAAAATAGCTTATATAATATAAATAATCAAGGCTCTTGAGATATCTCAAATTTTAAATCATTAAAATAAATAATGTATTTATTTCGATGAATTAAAACTTTGAAATATCCCAAAATCCTAATAAATCTTATTATTTTTATCTACCAATACTAATACTAAAAAATAAAGGATCTCTTCGAGCTTTAACAAAGAGATTTGATTTAATTTAATTTCTATTCATAAATAGAAAAAGTACGCGAAATTGCTAATCATTGGTTTAGTTCTCATGATCTCATCAAATTCTCAGGCAATATGATAATAAAAATTATTATAATGAGTAGGGTATGATATTATCAATAAATCTATTAAGTCATATTGTGGTCACCCACAAACTAGTTAAATAAAATATATATATATATATATATATACTATTTAATTTATTTTTCAAAATAAATATATATAGAATTTAATTATTTTATTGTATTGTTTATATTGTAGTACTTAATTTTTTTGTAATTTTATTTTTTAAAAGCAGTATAAAAATTATTAGAAAATTTACAAAAAAAAAGAGTATAATGTGAACAATACAATAAAATAATTAATTTTTTATTTAAAAAATAAATTAAATAAGTTTTAAAAAAATCATTAATGTGAGTGGCCCAATGTGCCTGTTTAACATCACTCTAATGTAATGATACATCTTGATTTGAACTAACTGAGTCAAGTGAAGAATGTACAAACTTATATAATAGTGAGTTATTATTAATAATTTATATATATATATATATATATATATATATATATATATATATATAAACCTTATGAATAGCTATAGATATATATCACATACATTTAGTGTAATATCTAATGAATTACTCCCTCCGTCCGAGTAGAATAGTCATGTTTCTTTTCGGCACAGAGATTAAGAAACTTGTTTTTTGAGTGTAAAGGTGTGTGAGTCCACATTATTTATAGTGTATAATCATTATCAAAAATAGAAACAGGACTATTCTAGTAGGACGTCCCGAAAAAAAAAATATTAGAGTGGGACGGAGGGAATAATATATTTTTATAAATATATAATATGTAAAACAACCTTAAAGTAAAACATGTAATAAGGGTAAAATAGGCAATCCACATGTTGTGCCCAACACTTTTTTTCTATTAATATAGATCATCTTTTACATCAACTAATAGAAAGAGCGTACGTTGTACGCATATAATATTATTCTATTTGATAAAACAAAAAATATAAATATAATATCTATTACTTCCTTCGTCCCATGAAACATGAGACAGTTCTTTTCGGCACGAGAATTAAGAAATTTGTATTTTGTGTGTAAGTGTGGCAGGTGAAAAAGTGAAAAGATTAATTTTTTTATCATTGTTAGAAACAGATAATGCTTCGTGAGACAAACCAAAAAGGAAACTGTGTCATGTTTCATGGGACAGATGAAGTATATTTATTGAACAAATATATTTATTTATAAGCCTTATCAATAGTTATAGATATATATCACATAGATTTAACTATTGCTATAGGTATATATCACATAGATTTAACTATGTAATATCTTATGATTTAATATATTCTTATAAATATATAATACTACGTAAAATAACCTTAAAATAAAATATACAATAAGGGTAAAATAGACAGTCCACATGTGTGTAAGACTCTTTTTCTTTTAGTATAAATATAGATGTAGATTTAGAAAGAAGAAGAAAGCTTCAAGAATCCTGCTAATAAAATTGAATTCATTAAAAAAATTGTACATAAAATACCAGTTCCTAAACAAGTAGCTAAAAGGGGGGGAACTCCAGCTAAACATCAACTCCATAACAACTTATACAATTTTGGATCCACAAATACAAAGGTGCAACTGCCCAACAAGCTGCTAAGGAAACACGACATACATTTCAAAAGCTGGATGCGAGAAGCTCTTTTCAGAAGGCAGTTTTGATAGCTAATAATACTAAGGAAAGAATCTACTGCAAAAATTTATGTACTCTTCCCAGCGACTTTTGATGGGGGCGGTAGAGTTCCGAAGACCTTGTCCCAGAACGAGGAAGTAATGCCGTAACCTTTGTCCTGGATGCGGAAGTGGTGGTTTAGATGATATTTCTGCACAACAGGAAAAGGGAAGTTGTGTTATTGCCACACTTCTGCACAACAGGAAAAGAGAAGCGAAACATGTCTCTAACAAATAAGCACGAGTATTTTACCTTGAGATTTTTCGGATATTCAGTGGTTGGCTGCCCGTGGTGCACGTAGTAATGAGTTACATCGTACATCACGTAGCCCAGAAGACCACCAGCAAATAAAGCAGGAGCAGTGGAGGGAGTAGACAACAATTTAATGAAGTTCCAGAACTGCAATCGACATTGGTAAGCAAGTTGAAAAATTAGACCTCTAGGTATACATAATTTTCAAGAAAGCAGTAAAGTCGGTAAGTAATGTTGGTTTTGAGTAGAACTTTGTTCAGAGTAGACTGAGTCAGCAGAAGAAAGATAGAATCATAAGTAGAGAAGCATTGACTGAAGAAAGAGGGGAGGGTTTTTGTTCTTGCGAACAGAAACAAAGCCTGAGAAACGTAAATAAGAATCATACTGGATACAAAAGAATTGCAGTGGCAGCAGGTGGAAAAACGAGTCTTAGACCATCCATTGGGTGCTTATGGTGACAGCCGTGCAGAAGATAATGAAATGTGTTACCCCTGCAATCGTAAGTGTTTGGTAAGACACGATGATACAAACTGCAATTGTGCAAATAATGGCCAGAAGTCGTGTGCCCATGGACATCCACATACATACACAGAGACTAAGATGACCAATTGGAGAAAAGGTGTAAGAGCAAACTCACCAATAACTCTTCGTCTCAATGTGGAAAAGAAATCGATGTAGGGAATATTCCATCAATGTCCAGGTAAAAATGCCAAGTAGTACCACTAATACTACATCAAGAACTGTATGGCCCATATAAATGGACCTTGAAAGGGACCAACCAACAACCGGGAGCCAAATAAGAGGAATGTACCACCATTTATTCTTTGTCAAAAACTGTTCAAAGAAATAATAAGTAACTGAAGTAACCTAGGGATGACTCCCCAAAAAGCTATCGAAAACAATAGAGTAGATATAACTTTTTTCTCGGTGATTGACTGCACATCAGAGAATAACCCCTTGACAGACATTTCTGAAAGATCAATACCTCCACAATGTCATTTTCAAAAAATCGAGGGCTTTCTTTGCAGACAATCGGCTGGTGAATCCACTCCTGATATTCTTCACCAAGATGGCCAACCTATGAAAGTTCAGACAAATGAATTAGAACAAGAAGAATGAGATGGCTAAATGAGTGATCTGCCTAAACAGAATGATTCACACAAGAGGATTGAAAACTCAAAATACTACCTTTCTAGGTCACCGTTTGTAATTGTGATACAATCATTTACTTCATAATCTTAGACTACCGATATTATGGATATAGTCATGACTCATGTATAGAATCTAAGGTAATTGCCGATCTTAGACAATGGGTGAAAGTTAATCACTTAACATTGAGTAATGAGTTTGGGATGATGGAAGAGAAAAATAAGAAAGATACTATACTTTATGCAGAAAGGGTATAAACTTCAGAAACACAAATATAACCAATAAGCATATTGGGACTCTAACCTGGAAGACGAGGGGTTTGTTTAAGTCAACAGTGAATCCCTGTGCCACCATCTCCGTCACGTAATCTTTGCCTGTGCAGAGTAGATGATAACAAAACAATCAGGCATAGTACATGATATTGCACCAGAAAGACTGAATCCTTCTCCATAAACTATAACCAATGTTCACAAGTAATCAAAAAAATATTTTTTTTTTCAGTTAGAAGATCATATAATTTTTTTTGAATCCAGCTGAGAATCCTAGCTAATTTATTATCGAAATCCACAAATCTCTAGATGGGAAGTTACTCACATAATCAGATTTCAAGAAAACTAACCTGTCTACTGTGCTACTTCTAGTTAAGCAAAAGAAAAGATAAAAAAAAAAAATTGTTCAAACGATATTTTCCAAGAACTTGTGAATATCTATGGGCCACTAATAAATGACAATTAATAAGCTACAAGAAAAATAATGCATCTAGCCAATTCAAAGCTGAAGAAACAATGCACCACTACACGGATCTAAACGTTAATGTCAACTATCTTACCCGTGAAAACAAGCTATAAATCATAACCGTATACCCTTCTTGATTTCAGCGTGCAATACCCTTTCCCAATGAAGAATTTTTCGGCATTGTAACTAAACAAAACTGATGAGAGGCTCCAAATTCTCAAGAGCTATTTTCAATCTAAAAATAAAAAAAGTAGAAAACCCTACGATTTATAAACAGTAAAATGCAATGAAAAAGACTGCCGGCACCTGTCCTCACAAAACCCAAACTTAATCAAGATTCACATGTTTCTCGAGAAGGATGGCTAATCCAAGATAATAATACACTGAGCTATCGGCACCAAAATCTGATCCAGGAACGTAACAGAAAACCCAATTCAGCAAGAAATCACAGATCCATTCCAAAAGAGGAAGCGAAATTTGCGAAAGAGACACGAACCTAGAACAATGCGGGGTCAAAATCGCGAGATTTAAGCGGAGAGTCTTCCCACACTCGCCGCCTGCAGCAGTTGTCGCAGTTGAGCAAGAGTGAAAGGCTGGGGAATTGGATTCTTGATAGATAAATAAATTAATAATCTGAAAAAAAAAGTAGGGAGAGATGGGATTTGGGGAGAGAAGATCGTGGCCGCAGAATAGAGGGAATCGCCAGCAAATATTCACGTTGGATTCCTAACGGTTGACAGCCTGGCGTTTCCATGTTCACAACTCAAATAATATCATGTGATGCTACGCTTATTTTATTTTATTGTTTAATTAAATAAAATCTTAATATTTGATTTTATAGATTGGCAAAAGTATGTAATCATGATCCCAACACTCGTCGTCTTTATCCAACGAGTGTTGGAACGAGATCTATTAATTAATTAATTTATATTTTTTAGTCGAGTTATTGAATGAAGGTGATGATTTATTTTACATAATTATGTGATTCCATGGAAAAAACTAAGTACTTTATTTAACCGAAAAACACAATATAATTCTTTAGTATTTTTCGGTTAAATAAAGTACTAGTTTTTAAAAAAATAAAAAATAAAATAAAGTTCTAGTTGTTTATATTGCGTTTAATGGCTACCCAAAACTTTACTATAAAAAATGTTATACTTTTGTACATTTATAAAATATATTTTTTCTATACTTCCTTCATCCACCATAAATGGAACACATTTTCTAAACATGGAGTAGTATTTAATAAAATAGATGGTATTTTATGTAGTTAGGGATGTCAATCGGGCCAGCCCACCGGGTTTTCGGGCTAGCCCTATCGGGTTCCGAGTTAGTCGGGTGCGGGCTAATCGGGTTGGAGATATTTTCGGGTTATAAATCTTCAACCCTAACCCTAAACTTTCGGGTTTCGGGCTAGCCCATCGGGCTAATCAGGTTAAAGGCGTAAAAATAAAATTACCATTTGTATTTTATTATTCCTAATGATCTAATGTATAATGTATAAAATATACATAGATATTAAAGATATAAATTATATAGCAAAGCATGAAATGCAAAAATATAAGATATTCAAAATTATATAAACAAAATTATATTAAAATGAGATAGTAAAATTTAACATGTATCAATGCACTAGAATCAATCTGGATTATTACTGAATAATTAGTGGATTTGCCATGCACGTCTCATTGACAGAAAAAAAAAAAAAAAAAAAAAATGGTATCATCTTAAAATGAGATACTAATAATTAATTTCTAACTAATGAGATACTAATAATCAATTTCTACAAAAAATCCGTAAATAATTTCACTTTTTTAATGAGATTGCACACACACACACATATATATTCTAACTAATTAATTTCATTTTTTTAATGAGGCTACATATATATATATTTAAGCAAATACCACAGATCTAAACATAGCAGAAGTTGTAACTGGATGCATCAGTCACAATTCCGTCAGTCCATCGGGCCAGCCCACCGGGTTTTCGGGCTAGCCCTATCGGGTTCCGAGTTAGTCGAGTGCGGGCTAATCGGGCTGGAGGTTTTTTCGGGTTGCGATTTTTCAACCCTAACCTTCTAATTTTGTCGGGTTATTCGGGTCGGCCCACGGGTTTCGGGCTGCATTGACATCCCTATATGTAGTGGAGAAATGGTCTTATGATTGTATAAAATGAGCAGTTGAGTTGAGATTGAACTAAATATAATTTTTTTATAAATAAAGGATATTTATAAAAATAAAAGATAAAGAAAATATATAAGCTCACGTGGTACAAGGAAAAATGCCATGTGAGATCATTATAGAACTTGTCTATGATTGCAATTAACAGAAACCACATTTTACTCAGACAATGATATGAAACTAATTTCAATACGCAACCTATTTTTAGGAATTTTGCGTCACTTGCTAAATTGCTTTAAACGTACGAGGGTTGCAACAACAAATACAATAATCAAAATTGAAAAAAATAACATTTGTAAAGAATATGCGATAATAGAAATGAGAAACTAAATCAAAAATATTGCTAGGGGTCAAAGAAGTCTATTGTGTTAATAGTATATGTTAGTCCTCAAAGAAAAATTTAAGTTACAAATAAAAGAGAAAAAGAAAAGGGTGCCAATTCCTCTCATCCTAACCAAAAATGGAATTGTACAAGAATTTTGGTAGAGATATATAAAAGCACATGAACTCATTCGAGTAGATACAATGCTACCACCACCATATATTCGTTATGTAGTCGCGATCTAAGACAAATCGTGTACTCGTGTAGTCGTGTAATCAGCTAATTTTCTTGGCGATTCTCGGAGCGAGAGTTCCGAACACCCTATCCCACAAAGTGGAAGTGATTCCAAATCCCTTGTGCTGAATTCTGAAGTGATGGTCCATGTGATTTCTCTACACTTAGCAACACCACAAACTCACAATCTTACAACAATGCTACCTTAATTTGTTTGAGAAAAACAAATGAGTTAGTTTCTTTTGAATGATAGTTTTACCTTGAGTTCATGAGCTATGCCTTTGAATGGCTTTCCATGATGCAGGTAGTAATGTGTGCAATCGTACACGACGTATCCGAGCAAGGCGCCTCCGAACAGAGCCGGGGAATAGGGTGCCGGTGTTAGAAGCTTGAACGCGCTCCACAACTGATACATGCATACATACATACATCAGAAGCCATACAAAGATGTACTCCCTCTGTCACGCTAAAAGTGGCTTATATTCCATTTTGGATTATCTCGCTATAAGTGGTCTATTTCCATAAATGACAAAATCTAACCCGACCTACAACTTTTAACCAATTTACACATTCTCCTTAGTTTACGTGTCCAAAAGTTTTGAGTCACTTATAGTGGGACGGAGAGAGTAAGAATGTAGTGATCGTCTGTCTGAAAATTGTTTGCTTACCGGAACGGCTAAGATTGCTGCTGCTGCCGGAGGAAAGACGAGCCGGAGGGCATCCATCGGGTGCTTGTGATGGCAGCCGTGAAGGAGGTAATGAAGTGTGTTTCCCCTGTCACAATTTTTTCCTTCAAATTATCAGCAAATGTTGCTTTGATTAATTCTTTTTTTTTTTATGAGAAAGATGAAGACAATAAACAAACCAATAGGTAGTTGTTTTCATGTGGAAAAGAAACCGATGCAAGCAATACTCCATCAAAGTCCACATGAAGACACCCCCAACCACTGCTGCTGCAACATGGCAAGGAGGAATTCCGGCTCTTGCGGATGAGGAGGCGAAGAAGGATGCAACGGGTAGCCAGACGAGAGGAATTACCCACCAGACGGTGCGCGTCATGAGCTGCACAAGTTCACTTATAGTGAGAAACTAACACTACTTAGAGCTGTAAATCCACATAAACAAACATTCTTCAAAACCACATACACCAAAGCAATAAGGCCATATTAGTTAAGTTGTAGTATTTGGTAGTGTTTAATTATATGTATGTCAAATCAAAAAACCAAACTCATACTCATTCCACCATGAAATTCTTGTTTTTGGAGAGAAAGAATTTGCATAGTAGTTAAGTTGCATATCTATATAAACAAGCATTCTCCAAAAACACATACACCAAAGCAATAAGGCCATATATATTAGTTAAGTTGCATATCCACATAAACAAACATTCTTCAAAAACACATACACCAAAGCAATAAGGCCATATTAGTTAAGTTGCATATCCACATAAACAAACATTCCTCAAAGACACATACACCAAAGCAATAAGGCTATATTAGTTAAGTTGCATTGGATATATAGTGTTTATATGTATGGCAAATCAAAAAACTAAACTCATAATCACTCCACCGTTAAATCCTTATTTTTGGAGAGAAAGAATATGCATAGTACCTCCATGAAATCATTTTCAAAAAATCGTGGGGTGTCTTTGCCGATAATAGGTTTGTGAACCCATTCGTCGTAAGATGCTCTAAGATGGCCGACCTATCATCAACACATGGAGATGAAACTGAATATAAATAAAAGTTAGGATGCATATATAGCTGAAGAACCAGCAACTTATGTAAACTGTAAAGTAGCTCAAACTAATGATTCCATTTTACACATTGATTGAACAAGATAATATTCTAGAATCACTTGTGCACTAATTTTGTTTACTCTGAAAATGAATGGTGGAAAAGACAGAAGTTTAACAAGTACATCATTTGCATTCTTTGAAATACTCCCTCCGTCCCGCGAAGCTTGAGCAGTATTTCTTTTCGGATTGTCCCGCGAAGCTTGAGCACTTTTCTTATATGGCAAAAGTTTTTCATTTTATTCATTTTTTCACCTACCACACTTAATTAACACACAAAATACTAATTCCTTAAAACTCGTGCCGAAAAGAAATTGCTCAAGCTTCGCGGGACGGAGGGAGTAGGAACAAGAAAGAAATCCATAAATCTCAAACAACACTCCTTTATGTGATGGATATTTACTAAACCACTCATACAAATCCACAACAAATCTAATAGCCTTAGTTTGTAATTCATTCCTAACAATTCATCCTAATCTAGTCACTCAAATTCCCTTTAATTAGTATACCATATATAGATAGAATATGTTGGTCAAATAAGGCTACTGCATGGGCTACTATTATAGCCATGCCAATTTTCCAAGCTTTTATGGCAAATGGCTTTAAGGTCAAAAAGGTGCTGCTATTTTCTTCAAGCATTGCGGCCAATCTTTCAACAACTGCTGCAGATACTATTCATTTGGAGGCAGTCTTTTGCCTATAAATAGAGAAGGCAGCAACCTGCAAAAATCACCCCAAAACTCATAAACACCAACACCGCAGAAGGAAAATTTTGCTAGAGAGAGAGAAAAATCTTGTGAGAAAAAACTTCAGTGTGGAAGTTATACACGAGTGATAAAAGTGAGTTGAGAGATGGCCTCTGCGTAGGCAGATACAAAATACATTGTGGTATTTTTGTTGTACTCCTCATTTTGAGATTCTCTAATATATTGGTGTGGGTCCGTGGACGTAGGCAGTTTGGCCGAACCACGTTAAAAATATCGGTGCCATTTTTCTTCTCGTTTCATATCGGTCGATATCCAAAATATTGAGTCACACTTGATCCCGGGCGGAATTAGTTGTGTCTAATTTCCCAACAACAATCCTGGGCGGAATTATTGGCGTCTATAATTCCCAACAACTGGTATCAGAGCCACGGTGGTGGCAGATATTTTCTGATGTTTTTTCGCTGTTACTATTCACGTGAATAGTGAATTTCGTGAATAGTGAAATTTGTCGGCGGTTCCGGTTTGTCGACAAAAGGTGTTCTAAGCACGGTGGTGAGCTGAAAAATCAGAAACGATCCAAGGAGTCCAGATCGAGTGGGAGCAATGTCGACAGACGATAAAATTTCCAAAATTGATAAATTCAACGGTGTGAATTTTGGATTTTTTTTGGAAAATGCAAATGGAGGATTACTTGTACCAGAAGGACCTGTATAAGCCCTTGAAGGAAAATCCAGAAGTCAAGGACATGGAGGGAGCAAGTCAAAGAATGGCAGGCAGAGCTCCACGAACCACAAGAATTTCAACAAATCAAAGTCTGTTGAATGTTGGAACTGTGGTCAGGTCGGACACTACAGAACGCAGTGTAAAGTACCTTCAAAGGGAAACGAGAAAAAGACCGAAGCCAATGTTGTGGCTGAAGGAGAAGGACGTGAGACATATTCCAGAGTTGAGGAATAACTTGATCTCCGTCAAGCAATTGTCGAGAGAAGGATGTGATACACACCTCTCAGGTGATTGTTGAAAAATCACTAGGGGCGCAATGATTCTTGCACGTGGCAATGATACTGGCAGCCTATACACAGCGATGAATGCGTGTGTGACAATTGCAGTTGCTGATAGCAAGAAGAATGCAAATTTGTGGCACCAAAGACTTGGGCACATGAGCCAGAAAGGGCTCAAGTATATGCATTCGAAAGGGAAACTACCAGAAGAGGGTGAGTTTCAACACAAGTGGTAGAACTCTGAAGCTTGAGTTAGTCCACACAGATGTTTGGGGTCCAGCAAGAGTTTCATCCATTGGCGGAAAGTCTTACCTTTGTGACTTTCATCGATGACCACTCGAGAAAGGTGTGGGTTTACTTCTTGAGACAAAAGTCAGAGGTGTTTGAGGCGTTCAAGAAGTGGAAGGCCATGGTGGAAAATGAAACTGGCTTACGGATAAAGAGATCCGATAATGGCGGAGAATACGAAGATATGGCGTTCAAGAAATTTTGTTACCAGAATGGCATCAAGTTGGAAATGCCAGGGACCCCACAACAAAATAGAGTCGCAGAACGCATGAACCGGACGTTGACAGAAAGAGCTAGGAGCATGAGGATACATGCAGGACTGCCAACACAATTTTGGGCAGAAGCTGTCAACACAACGGCATATCTCGTTAACCATGGGATATTTGTACCATTGGAGTACAGAATACCGGAGAAAGTTTTGAGTGGCAAAGAAATTAAACTTTCTCACTTAAAAGTATTTGGCTGGGTCGCGTATGTACACATTTGTGATCTCGACCTCAGGTTCCTTGTATCGAAAGTCTTCCTGATAGTGTGGTCAGGTAGCGAGTTCCGTTGAGTGGTAACGGCGGTGCAAGATATACGGAGGTGTACCCCCAGTGAACTCACGATTGAATCCGGTGGTTCCTTGTATCGAAAGTCTTCCTGATAGTGTGGTCAGGCAGCGAATCCCGTTGAGTGGTAACGGCGGTACAAGATGTACGGATTGTCGTTCGAGGGAGGACATGATGTGGTCCTTGGTTTGAGGGGAGGATTTAGGAGAAGCAAAGCGAATTCTCGGGATGAGAATTTACAGAGACAAGCAAAAAGGTGTTTTGCAGTTGTCTCAGGCCAAATACGTTGATCGAATCTTGCAAAGATTCAACATGAGCGGTGCTAAGCCGGTTAGCTCAGTGTTAGCTAACCATTTCCGCCTATGCAAAGAGCACTCTCAAAAGACAAAGGAGGAAAGAGACTTCATGGCTAAAATTCCTTACGCCTCAGCCGTTGGAAGTCTGATGTATGCCATGGTCTGTACTAGACCAGATATCGCTCATGCAGTGGGAGTTGTGAGCAGAATTATGGCAAATCCTGGAAAGCAGCATTGGGAAGCAGTAAAGGTGGATATTGAGATATCTACGTGGATCTACTGATAGATGCTTATGCTTTCGACGAGGTGATGTAGCACTACAAGATTTTGTAGATGCAGATTTTGCCGGTGCGGTAGATCGCAGGAGAAGCACTACCGGTTATGTCTTTACAGTTAAGACAGAAAGACTGCTGCGTTGATCGAGGTGTTGAAGACAGATTGAAATCAGTCTTCAAGTGGGAGATTGTTGGTCAAATAAGGCTACTGCATGGGCTACTATTATAGCCATGCCAATTTTCCAAGCTTTTATGGCAAATGGCTTTAAGGTCAAAAAGGTGCTGCTATTTTCTTCAAGCATTGCGGCCAATCTTTCAACAACTGCTGCAGATACTATTCATTTGGAGGCAGTCTTTTGCCTATAAATAGAGAAGGCAGCAACCTGCAAAAATCACCCCAAAACTCAGAAACACCAACACCGCAGAAGGAAAATTTTGCTAGAGAGAGAGAAAAATCTTGTGAGAAAAAACTTCAGTGTGGAAGTTATACACGAGTGATAAAAGTGAGTTGAGAGATGGCCTCTGCGTAGGCAGATACAAAATACATTGTGGTATTTTTGTTGTACTCCTCATTTTGAGATTCTCTAATATATTGGTGTGGGTCCGTGGACGTAGGCAGTTTGGCCGAACCACGTTAAAAATATCGGTGCCATTTTTCTTCTCGTTTCATATCGGTCGATATCCAAAATATTGAGTCACACTTGATCCCGGGCGGAATTAGTTGTGTCTAATTTCCCAACAACAATCTTGGGCGGAATTATTGGCGTCTATAATTCCCAACAGAATATAGCAAACTATATAACAATAAATTTGAGCAATTTGATGTTGCTAAAAATTACCCAAAAAAAAAATGGAGAAATATTCATACCTGAAAGACGAGTGGTTTGGTTAAATCCACCTTAAACGTCTGATCGGCCATCTTGGCACCTAATGAAGAACACAACAAAAAAAAAATTAAACTTCGAATTTTCAATTTTGTAAAACATAAAAAAAAAAAAAAACTCATAAAAAAGTACTCACTTAGATAACAAATATGCAAACACTGTAAAAAAAAAAATGGAAGTGTACCTTAGCACAGTGCCCACACCAGAACAATGTTTCAAATCTGAACAAATTGGCCTTTTCTTTTTCTTTTGCTTGTTTTTCAAAAATAATAAAATTATTGGGGTTGTTTGTGTTCATGAAACAACATCAGATTAATGAAAAGTAGATTGGTTATTGTTGGAAATAACTGATGGAGGAGAGAAGAGATTCAAAACTTAGCGGAATCAATGCACAATCACGCAACAAAAAAGTAATTAATGTAAAGGGTGTGCAATAAGTGAAAAAAATATAAGTTGATATAAAAATAAACTTAGCGATGTATTTTTCATTTTTTTCACTAATTAAATTTAGTAGAAAATAATTTTTCATATGCATTCTCGCACACTGTTAATTAACTTTATTAAGTTTAAATTACAAAATTGTCACATAATATTCATTCATAAATATAATACAACAGCTCCAAAATATAAATAAGATAAGGCTAAATTTGAAGTCCAAGAAAGAGCTCCAATATTTGAACTGGGCTCCTATTTAATACAGGGTCAATACCACCTATTAAAAAAGCCCATTTAAAGCGCATTTATGTATATATTGGACTAACAAGTATTTCCACAGCCCAAAGAAATAAGAAAAGTCTTACTACTGCTGTCTACTTGGTTACTAAAAAACTAAAAAGCAAGAAAACAAAAATTAACAATATACTCCATCCGTCCCATGAATCTTGACACATTTAATTTCAGCACGGAAATTAAGGAGTTGTAGATTAGTATTTTAAGTATGTAGTTGATAAAGTATGAGAGAGAAAGTAATAATTATTACCTTATTTGGAAATGTGTCAAGATTCGTGGGGCGACCCAAAAAAGAATATGTGTCAAGATTCGCGGGACGGAGGGAATATTCTATATGGGATGGGGCTAAAAGAAAAACACATTTAAAAATATATAATATGAATCATTTTTTACTCTTGGATCATCAAGATTTACGGTTGATTCATCATATTAATTTGTTAGATAAATTTATAATCATGAATTTGAATCTTATAGGTAGCGAAAATTTTAATTTCGCAATTCCAACATTTAAACAACGAATTCATACGTGTTTTATATGGAATTCAAACATTTATATACAATTTCTCTAAAATTAAATCCCAACTGTTAAATTATGAATAGATCAATGCCGTAAATCCATTCTTACTTTATACTTTAAAAGTTGTTTTTAGCCTAGTCATCTCCTATATATATTCACGTGAACGTGTGACATACGATAGTTAAATTGAATGAGTCAAATGAGTCAAAGATAATTAGAGAAAAGGTCAAATTAATATAACGAGCCCTAAACAGTCACTATTATCTTAATACATACAAAAAAACATTCATCCTAAGAAATAGTCAAATTATTATTCATAACCCAATAACAATTATTTTCGATCAGAAAATTCATCTCATATGCTGTCTCAGATGAAAAATTTATTTCCTCCTTTTGTTTTTTTCACTCTAGTTTTTCATATTCTGAAATTTTAAATGGAAAAAAATTGATCACCAATTCATGCATATCTGGAATTTGACGGCCAATTCGTTAACTGTCGTTGACTGTGTCATAACAAAATCAGATTAAATATAATTTATATTGAAGTATATATAGGATTGCACACCCATGCCATTGAACCACACATTTCAATAATTATTCGAATTTCACTCAAAAAAATGGGAAGTTCAATGATATTAATCCTAACTCTTACAATAATCACTTGCACTAATCTCGTCCTAGCCCATGAGCCTAGCCCTCTTCAAGATTTTTGCGTTGCCGATTTCAAAAGTCGAGGTTAGTAATTAATTATTTTACATTTTCATGCGATATATACTTTACATTTCCAATTGATATTAATATTTTTTTATGTTAAATATCATGACTACGATGCAGTTAGGGTAAACGGCTTCACTTGCCTAGACTCTAAGCAAGTCACAGCCGATCACTTCCATTTCCGGGGCCTACACATCCCCGGGAACACCTCGAATCCCCTGGGATCCTTTGTGAACCGGCCGACGGTCCTCGAGATCCCGGGGCTCAACACGCTCGGCATCTCCACCGTGCGCGTGGACTACGCGCCGCGAGGGGTGGTCCCGCCCCACCGCCACCCCCGCGCCGCCGAGGTACTGACGGTGCTCGAGGGTACCGTGCTCGTCGGATTCGTGACGTCGGACCCCGAGAACAAGCTCTTCTCGAAAGTGCTGCGAAGAGGCGATGTTTTCGCATTTCCATTCGGATTGATTCATTTTCAGCAGAATGTAGGAGAAAACGACGCCGTTACTATAGCGTTTTTGAGCAGCCAAAACCCGGGCGTCATCGCCATCGCTAACGCCGTGTTTGGCTCTAATCCGCCGATCAATGCTGATGTGTTAGCCAAGGCTTTCCAAGTCGAGCATGACCTTGTCAATAAGCTGCAAGCTCCATATAAATTATAATTGTTTCTTTTTTATTATACATAACTATGTTATTGATTTTTTTATCCTTGTCCGAATATAATTGTGTTAATCATTATTTAGAGCTAGAATTGTATAAATGGATATATGGACGAAACATATTTTGTGTTTAAAATTAAATTTGAATAAATAAAATTATATTTTACTCCATAGTATAAAAAAATAAATCGATATTACTTGGACTTTGTCTACCAGCCACTTTGTTATGTTGAATTAGTGTGTTTGAAATTAGAAGAGTTTTGGCAAATTATTTTTAGAAAATGAAATATGGAACATGGTTTACGATAGAGGATCTGATCATCCGATTAATTTTACTCAAATATGTTTTGCATGACTGATTAGTTCAAGGTGTGTGTGTGTGTGCGTGTATATAGATATAATATTTTGGATAAAAAATTATGGAGTAGTTCATAATTACGGTGCCCTTTTCAATATTACTATATTAATAAAATTATAATACTTGTTTACTATATAAATATTCCGAATATGAAATGAAATAAAATACAATATTATAAGATAAGAAAGAATATATGCCGTTTCTTTTATAGAAATTAAAAATAGAATGTCTGCAATATTGGGTTAGTTCTATATCACTTCTTTATTTCTGACCTAAAAAAATATTTCATACTTTTCGTATTATATATAGGTACATATGTATTCATGATATATATCATCCAATATAAGATACTATTGATTAAGATACACAGAAACATGCATTGAAGATGATGACATGATCTACATAATTAATCACAATTGGTTGCCTTTTAATTTATTTATTTAAGTTATACTCTAACGATGATAAAAAAAAAAAAAAAAAAAAAAAAAACGAAAAAGTTATCCTCTAACGATATTCATGAATCTCTTGGTGAAGAGTGACAAGTGGCAACTTATCTTAATTAAGTATAATTATTGCCAACAGGGAATAAGTCTATCAATCGACCCAGTCTAATTAGTTTCAAGCAGGAATTGCATGCTCATAGAGTAATTAATTAAAGGGTAAATATCACTTTAAACCCCAAACTATTTTCGCACTATCAATTATATCCTGAACTATTAAAAATAATTTTTTAAACCTTGAACTATCAATTTTGTATCAATTGTACCATTTATCCATTTTTCATCCTTTGAATTTTTAATGAGTAATGCATATAATCACGTCGTTTTATATAATATAGGTCAAAAAAAGAATGATTCTAAATACATTGTGGTATCCAGTGAGCCGCGTCAAATTTTTGAAGCTAAAAAAATGAACGAATGGTACAATTGATATAAAATTGATAGTTCAAGGTTTAAAAAATTATTTTTAATAGTTCATGATATAATTGATAGTGCGAAAATAGTTTGGGGTTTAAAGTGATATTTACCCTTAATTAAATCCATATATGGTTTATTAATTGATTAATTAGGTATATGAAAAACAATATACAAAGCTTTTCATCTCCACAAGATAATGCTCTCTTCGTCCACGAAATGTTGTCTTAAGGGAGGGAGTTCAGGGAGGCACGAATTTTAAAAAAAATGTATTGTTTAATTATTCAGTGGAAAAATGAGCCCACAAATGAAGAAAAATGTAAAAGGTTCATTCAGTTAGTAAGTGGAGAATAGAGCCCACATGTTAATTAATTAGTGAAGAAAGGAATCCATAAATTATTACTAAAAATAGATTAAGACAATTTCTTATAGACGGACCAAAATTACAAATTAGGACAATATATATTTCAGTGGACGGAGAGAGTAGTAAATTTCGTAAAATCTATACATTCTTCTCTTCCATCCACATTAAACTTTAAAGGTTGTTCCTTTCCGGTGTTGGGTGACCTAATTAAGACTTGCCCTAAGTTTATTTATCTCTCTCTCAACCAGTCATTATTGATTTGTAATTACGTGACCAAATATATAATGAATTAGTTAAGTATAATAATCAAGAGGGGGTTATGAAGATATGGATTGTGGACAGTTTTCTTTGATAGTAATTAACTACACCAAAAGCTCCCATTAATCTCATTTTTTTCACAAAAATTATAGTAGCATGGTTTGGAGCTCACTAGTTTAAATAAATAGTTGATAGATATGTTTAAAGTGTAGAAGGAAATTCATCAAAATTAAATGGAGAAAAAGACCCTCCAAAATTAATGTATTAAATGGTTGAGTATTTTATAAATATTGAGTGTTAATGAAGTTTAAAATATCGCATAGTTTCCAAAAAAAAAAAAGTAATATATAAGGCTATAATTTTTGTGGACGACGGGAAGTAATTAATAGAAAGGCCTATAATTTATTCTCCATCGTCCCCTTTTCCTATCAAATAAGATTAATGTAGTATATAAAAGAAGGAACGAAAATAATTAATAATCACAACAAAATTTTTTATAGTGGAATAATTACAACTAATTACTTATTATAATTCCCAAAACAATTAATGTGAATTAGATCGAGTGCTATTTGGGCGTCACGGATAACATCACACAAGCACCAACACACTCATGTGAAATGTTATGCTTTCTTTGACTTACATGATACAAATACCCTTCCTCCACCAATGCTTTTTATGTCGAATTAGAATGAAATTTCATTTAAAGGTATTGACAAATAAAATTATGAATTATTTAAAAATTATAATTTTGACGTGATTTTTGAAATGTAGTCATTTTTTCAATTTTTATAATTCCTTCTCCCCAATCATTTTCGATCGTTGAATTGTTGATTTGGAGCTTACGTGGTTCAGTTCGCCACGTAATATTCGTGTTACGACGTCGTTTACAATAATATTGCTGAATATTAGAAATTAGGGTGCAGATACATGATGCAGTCCGTTTATAATCTGCTGAAATTTTTAATTCAAATTGTACAAAACGACGTCGTTTAGTCTTCACAAAAACAATGTCGTCTTTACTAATTCAAGCACTTCGACAATCAAAAGAAAATTAGAGGGTACAAAATTAAAAAATAAATTAAAAAAATGATAATTTAATTCACCACACTTTAAAAATCACGTCAGAATTACAATTTCAAAATAATCCTTAATTTTATTTGCCAAAGTTCTTTTATAAAAAGAGGGAGAGGGAGAAATCATGGAAGAAATGAGACAAGATTTGATGTTGCGTGGGACTAGTGTCACTTTTTAGTCACACTTATGAATCCAACCCACCAAGATATAAATGGAACACATAGCTGTAAAGACTTGTCACGATTCTATTTTAGAAATAGCCTAATTCAATAATATGCTATGATGGTGAGAGGATACTCAAGGTGAATGAAGTGGGAATTTTCTTTTAATATCTCAAATTATATAGTAGTACTATTTATTATGTTATTTTATTTTGTTTTTATGAAACATGTTTGTCTTCACTTGAATACAAATTTAAAGTATAGTGGCCCCAAAGATGGGATCATTTATTTACAAAAAGCATCAGCAGAAAAAAGAGAGAACGAGATATTTTCCCTGAAGTTCAATATTGTATTTGTGGTAGGATGTTCACAATTCAAAAAATTTAAATATATACATGGATGATGATAATAGTTTTTTATTTTTATTTTTATTTTTTAGTAATGCTTGATGTTTCTTTCAAATCAATAAATTTTATAAGTACTAAATTAAAACTTCGTATTTTTAACAATTTTTTTAAATAGAACAAATTATTTTAAAAAATCGTATACCGATGGATTCGAGCCATTTATTATTATTATTATTATTATTATTATTATTATTAGATCATCCAAATTAAAAAAGAATTATTGCCCGCTAGCGGGCTGAAAAGTTTGCTCTATAATCGACCATTTTTCTATTTATAGTCAACAGATATAACATCATAGCCGCTAGGCACGCCAGTTCCAATTAAAATGATCAATAATATATTGAGGCAATAGAGCAAGATTTCAACATGGGTTAAGTACCAAATTCCCCCATCGATGATGTCTTTATCGCGTACAGGACCCTATAGTCAGGGTAAAAGCTGTTTATTATCTCAACGTGACAAAATCGCACCAAATACCCCCTTGCGTTTTAACGGCGGTTAACACCATTAGAAAGGGTTAAGTACCAAATTCCCCCCTATCGGGAATATTTGGTGCGATTTTACCACATTAAGGTAGTAAACAGCTTTTACCCTGATTATAGGGTCCTGCGCGCGATATATAGGAACGCCATCGATAGAGAAAATTTGGTACTTAACCCTAAAAAAGTGATAGGATCTATAATTTTTTAAAAATTAAATATTACTCTCTTCGTCCGACTTCAAGTGTATTATTTCTTTTTAGTACGATTATTTAAAAATATTAATTAGATTATTAAATGATTTAAAAAATATCAATTAGATTATTAAATAGTGTGGTGTAGAGTTGAAAATGCGATATGAGCTCCAAAATTTTTATTTTTTGAGAACAATTTTTTTCATAGAGGGAAATAAGATATTTGAAGTCGGAGAATTCAAAAAAGAAAGAAAAAACACTTAATTGGAACGTAAAGAGTATTATATATATATATATATATATATATGAATCAATGTTAATGTAATATTTCAAAATAGAAAATAAGTCAATTTTAAGGGACGGATGATTTATTTATCTATTCAACCACCAACGAAATCCAATAGAGTGTCATAAATTCATCTCATCCGGCAAGCAACGCGTGGATGACAAAAAGAAAGTCAAGAGAGATAAAGATGAAATTTTTTCAATTAAAACCCCCTTCTTTTCAAATGGAGAAAGAATACCAATCACAAATGGGAATTCCGTGAAACTTTACAACTTTTTTCATCACTTCCTCACTCTCTTTATTTCTTCTCCACGCCTAAATCTTTTACAAAAAGCTAAACAAAAAAAAAAAAAAAAACATTAATCATCATGCTTCAAGGTGATCCAAATTCAGACAACTAAACAAATAGGTTAAAAATTAACGATTTCCATCTATCAAATTTACACCTCGTATATCATATTCAACAACACAATCAAATCCTTAAAAATGATTTTCCTAACCGGATTTAACGCTAAACGACACCGTATTAGACAACGCTTGCCCTAATTTCAACAGCAACAGCCACAGCAAGGTTAGCGCAAGCGCGAACGGCCGGCCGCCGATGAGGCCGGCGAGGACGATCAGGCAGAGCACCATGTACCTCCGAGCTGCGGCGGCGTCGATTTTTCCGCCGCCGCCGCCGCTGCCGTGGTCGTCAATTTTTGTGTCTGCTTCCTCGATAACGTCCGACAACCTGAGATCGGAATAAATGGAGCTGTTGCCGTCTTCTTCCTCTCTGTGATCTGAAACCGATGATGATACGCTTCCGTTCTCGGATTCCTCGGCAATGTCGATGATTGGCAAATCGTGATCCTTTTTGGCGCCTCTGAATTTCTTTGGGACGATTTTCTTCATCTTGGATTTGATCTTGGCTCTTCTCGATTTCACCTTGCAATCTGCGGAATTGGAATTGGGGATTGACATTGAGATTGACTCCTCTCTCTTCATCGCCATCTCCACCAATTCGATTTCTTGGTAATCCGATCTCTCCTCCGCCGTATCCTTCTCCGGTTGAATCTCCGCCGCCGCGGCAGGCGGCGTGGATGATTCGCAGGTTATCGAAGGCAAAGAAGCAGGCTTTCTTGTTGAAGGCTCTTGCTTCACTTCTAACTTGGTAAACCTTAATAATCTAGCACCGATTCCCCCCTTCGCCGCCGCAAACGGCGGCTTCGAGAGGCGGCCGCAGTGTTTCCCGACGTACTCGAGGAAGAGTAGCAAGACCGCCGAGATGGTGATCCCTACAGTCAATCTCTTGGTCGCCAACGCCAAAACCACCACCATAAAAATCTTCGAAACCCCTATCAAAACCCCATTAACATCTCTATCTCTATCAAAACCACCGCCGTCCGCCGCCGCCGCAGCGGAGTTCCTCCACAGCCGCGCTCTCGAATGCGCCGCCGCTGCCCGATCCTGCTGCAGCACAAGATTTCATTTGACGGCGGAGGCGGGATTGGTGAGAGTCTCTGCGGCGACGGCGACGCCGCGAGCGACGGCGGCGGCGGCGGCGGAGGGCAAGAGAGGGGCGATCCTTCAATCACCGGATCATAAACATCATCGTCGGGAGATGCAATCGGCGGACTCTGACGCCTCCTCTTCGACGGCTTCTTCAATTTCTCCCGATTCTTGATGAAGAGATCGATCAGCGACGTCGGAAAACCGGTCTCCACCACCAGCGACGAGCCGTCGCGCCGCTTCTGGGAGATGTGGAGATGGTCGTTGACCAATTGGGAAATTCTCGTGCTCTTCACCTTCTTCCACGGGAAAGGCATCGCACAAACACAATCGATCGAATTCCAAATTCCAATCGATTCCTTCAATTTCTACAAATTCAGAGCGTTTCTCCGCAAAAACTCCTCCTTGAAAGAAAGAAAAAGAGAAATTTCTGAAAATAAAAACACAAGGAAACAGATAATGTCTGCATAAATCATTCAAAAACCCCTCGATTCGAAATCAAGAGACTTTTGAAGAAATTGGTTCAGTTCAGAGATGCGAAACTAAAAGGAGAGTCTTTATATAAAGGGAGGAGCTATGATTTCCACTTTCTGCTCCAAATCATGAAAGAGGTTGAGAAAAATTTGAAACCCTAAAGAGGGATTTATAAGGAAGGAAAAGGGATTAGGAGGAGACGGCGCGTGGGAACTGTTTTCAACTGTAATAATCGGATCGGAGAAATTAATGGGAATTGTTTTGCTATAGCTGTCGGTTGAAGGCCTGCTGTTCATGGACGGAGTAATTAAGGAAATTTAGTTACAGTCGCCCTTTTTTTTAATATCATTAATAATGAGGATTATATTGTGACAATTAATTCCATGCCATAATTAATATGAGAGGAAATAAAGTTACTTTCTTTTATAAAAATACACGTTAGACATAAATTTAATTTTAATTTATTAGACTTATATTATATTTAGGGCCGATTACCTTCCTAATATTTTTGGATTAAATATAGATTCGGCATGCAAATGAAAAATTAAATTTTACCGAATGCTTTAGAATTAACAAAATATACTGAAGTAATTTCATCAGTAAGTTTTTTTTAGTAGGGTCAGCTACGAGCTTACTTTTTTTTCTATCAATTAATTTTGTAGAAGTTTCGTTGTTCACACACTATAGAATTATTCGATAATTCTTACTTAATTAGTTTTTTTTTTTTTTTTTAGTTGAAGAATAACACTAAACCAATAATTAAATAATTTGTGTAGCCCGCAATTTTAACATATAGAATTTCCACCGCGCTTGGTGAACTACTTTGCCGTAAAATATCAAGTTATCAACAACAAAAGGAATACAATAGAATGTTATAGTAATTGATTATAATACTAATTTAGGAGACAAAATCGACTTAGCACAAAAAATTGTGTATATTTGTTAGTGGTTGCGGTATTTTCCTTTCTCCTTCCTTTTTCTTAAGCATTGCTCATTTTGACAATTGTTGATTTGCTCCAAAATCATTGTCATTTTCGATCCAACCAAATACACTTTATAATTTACTATTAGTTTATTTTGGCATTGTGGAACGTCTAAATCGTTGATATAAGAAAATAGATCGTGGACGATTATTTTATTAATTAGACATTCCAATTTGAAGAGGACACTCTTTAGACATATTATATATAAATGCAATCATTTCCCAACCTAAAATTAAAGTATAATTAAAAATTATTTCTATATTAATCAAATATGAAGAATCAATCCTTTAAAAGTTGGTATAGATAATCTCACAAAAATTTATATAATACATATGGACTCCGTACTTTATAAATATTTACATTATTACACATCTGTATAATTTGGTCTTTCGTGAAACTGATCTCATTCATAAAACTGATTCTTACTAAGAGCGTATAAATAAAAAGTATCTGCAATTCTACAAACAACATGCGCTACCTCAATGTTACACTCTTTCATCTATCATCTCTTAGGCGTGGGTTCAATTGATAAACGGAAAGTATAAAACTTTTCGTAGGTAAAAATAATAATTGTCGTGAAAAAAGTAATGTTTGATAAACAATACATTTATTCATATCATATATTTTATTATAACAATAATTACTTTGAATTATTCATATTTTTAATCGACCTAAGACCTGCAACCCGCGCCTAAATCCGTCTCGTTCATACACTCAATTTTACTCAAATTTTTGCATTCATAGCATAGAAGCCCATTATATATACAATATACATACATGTGTGTTTGTCTCCCATAATATTGAATATTGGTGAGGATATTTTGGGACACGGCGGCGTGCGATATATGCTTTTGGAAAAAAGATGAGACCTTTCGCGAATGGTAAAAATAATTGCTGCATTTGTGAAAAAATAAAATAAAATAAAATAATTGTTGCATATTCATTGAGTAGGACAGACGCAAATGTGTTTCTTTAAATGCCAAACACATGCGTTTTTCCGAATTATTATGTCGTTTTCAACTCGTAAAAATTAGTCAACTTTGTAATAGTTACTGACTGCACGATATGAATATGCGCGCAAATAAAGTTAATTCGTTTATGTAAAAAAAAAAATTACTACTATATTAATCACGTTTACTAGTCCATAATATTATATATATTATTTTGTTTTCCTTTTCTCCTTTTTGTAATATTCAGTACATTATTATTGGTGAACCAAAAAATGTAAATTGAGAATCATATCCCCACTTTCCAAATAGAATATCAAGCGAGGGGTAAATATATTGAAAAATATCCATGTGCGCTTAATTAGGGGAATGTAATTAATGAATATTAAGTATGTGACCAAATTCACGTGGATCCACTTGAACGTTTTTTATTAATTACTAATTTGGAGTTTTAATTTGACGGTTGATATGACAAGATGGCAATTCAGAAAATAGTTTATAGGCCTTTACTCTTTTAGTGTTCTACATTTTGTCTCATATCTTTTTGATGTGTTATTGATATCCGCGAAAACCCGAACTCATTAGGGTGGGTTTGGATACCATTTGATATCCACGGATAGTTTTGTGGGTACAATTCACTATCCATTTAGTTCGTGGGTATAGGTTTGGATACTTACTATCCATACCCGCGAAACCCGTTTACCCGCGAAAAATACCCGTCAATTACCCGTCAATTATCCGTCAATTACCCGTCAAATATCCACAAAAAATTCTATAAAATATGGGCTTTAAATACATATTTTGAGATTATGGGCTAGTATTTTATATTTTAAAATAGGCCCAAACAATAAGGCCCAAAGTCTAATACTGAGCTAAATGAAAGAATGGAAGCTTTTGGACTTGTCTTGAACATGAAGAAGAAGAGTTCAATGAAGAGGGTTCTATTTCTACTGTCGAGCAATTATAGACATTGTTCTTTGTTGGATTTTATATTTTAGTTGATGAATTTGAACATTGTTCTTTGTGAATTTGAATTTAAACATTATTCTTTGTGGATTTGAACTATGCTATTTGTGTTGATTTTTTTTCCTATTAAATTTGTTGTAAATTTATATTTAAATTCTATTTCATGGGTATCCAGCGGATAGCGGGTATCCGGCGGATAGTGGGTGACGGATACCCGTCGGATAGCGGGTTTCGCGGATACCCGACGGGTAGCGGATATCCGCGGGTAGCGGGTTTGGATACCATTTGATATCCATGGATAGTTTCGTGGGTAGCAACCACTATCCATTTAGTTCGTGGGTATGGGTATGGATAGTCACTATCCGTACCCGTCGTACCCGATTGTCATCCCTAGTTATTCATATAATATTACCAGTTTATATGCTGATGAGGCCTAGCAGCAAAGTAACTTTCCATCGTGAAAGGTCTTGGGTTTAAATCTCGCTTGTGTGCGGGTAGTTTTTTTATTTTTGTGTGAATAATATTTTCATTTATTTATGTGTGGGTAGTTTTTCCATTTTTGTGTGGGTAGTGTGTTCCCACCTTTGTGTGAGTAATGTTTCGCCTGCGTGCTGTTGCTTTCCCACCTTTATGTGGTGTAGAGGTCTCGCCTGAGTGCGGATAATTTTTTTTACTTTTGTGTGGGCAGTGTTATGTTTGGGTGCGGTTGTTTTTTCAGCTTTGTGTGGTATAAAGATCCCGCATGCGTGCGAATTGCTTATTTGATTATATATTAGATACCTCTTGTAATTTTAAAAAAAAATATTACCAGTTTATATGGATTTTTTTTACGTGTTCGATCCTCATTTTCGTATTCCCCAACTTCAAAAAAAATAAAAATTACTTCGAATCGCAATTGTGTGCAGACGTCCTAGCTATTTTAGTTTTATTTTAATTAATTAGTTTAACCAATATTTAATTAGAATCTTAAATAATTCTCTAATTATCATCCACTGCTAAGAGATTTACGGATGTCAACTATTTCTGCAACCCATTACAACATTTCTCCCTTTTTGGCCCAATATATAACTTTTGCTACATATGAAACTGGGCCTATTTTCATTACCCATTACTCGTAAATGTAGGCCTTGTTAATGGACTCGACCCATTAAAACAGGCCAATATATCCACAAACTAAAACTAGTCGCTTTTAAGGGAAGCAGGAGTATATGTTATGATATATTAAATTTAAAAAAAATAAAAATATAAATAATAAATATAGATAAATTTAATGTAAGGTCTTGATTAAATAAACAAAAAATTATGTATGATTAATTTGATTCATTGAAGATTAAAAATCAATAGTTTACAAATTAAAAAAATGGAATACTATAATGTTTCAACAACACACATATATAAAGGGAGATGAAAGATATGCTACATACCTACCGTGAACACTGGAGTATTTTTTTTATTATTATTTTATATATTTATTTTGAGTTTACTATCTCATAAATTTTATCGAGATCATTAAATTTATACATTGCATAAATTCAAAGCTCAAGTTATTATTTGTAGTAATTAAGTTAAATGAGAAGATGAACAAGTACATCTCTAAAATAGGTTCAGCTATTTCTTTCTTTTTTTAGGTCCAACTACTTATAATGATGAGGTTTCAATTTCGCAATTAATTCCAGATGAATATTAGTCAATTAAATGACATTTATTTCTCCATTCATCACTAACATGGAACACTTCATGAGGGGAGTTTCAGCATTTTCCCATAAAGTTCCAAAATATTTAAGTTGGATGATTATGACAATTCACCTTAAAAAATAATTTTTTTTATAAACCTTTATCCGAAAAAAAAAAAAAAGAACATTCTTCTTGGGAAACGTACATAGAAATAGAATCTTAATGGATAAAATGAATAAAAAATAATCAGAATGGCATTTCTGATAATATAGTGAAATCCGAGCCCGAAACAACAAAGCTCAATCTATTTCACCTCCGTTTCCTCTCCACCACTCTCAAAAGCTACACTCAATCAAACTTTCAGCTCGAAAATCAAAACCCTCTCTTTTTGTTTTGCAGAAATCAATCATCACTCTAATTTTCCCTCCAAAAAAAGAGGAAGTAAACAACTGAGGAAAAAATGAGAGAAATCCTGCACATCCAGGGCGGGCAATGCGGCAACCAGATCGGCGCCAAATTCTGGGAGGTGATCTGCGACGAGCACGGCATCGATCAGACCGGGAGGTACAGCGGCGACTCCGAGCTCCAGCTCGAGCGCGTCAACGTCTACTACAACGAGGCCAGCGGCGGGAGGTACGTGCCACGCGCCGTCCTCATGGACCTCGAGCCCGGCACCATGGATTCCGTCAGATCCGGGCCCTTCGGCCAGATCTTCAGGCCCGATAATTTCGTCTTCGGCCAGTCCGGCGCCGGGAATAATTGGGCCAAGGGACATTATACCGAGGGAGCCGAGCTCATCGACTCCGTGCTCGACGTCGTGCGCAAGGAGGCCGAGAATTGTGACTGCTTGCAAGGTTTGTTCGTTAGATCTGGTGCTTGTCTCGTTGAATCTCGTGGATTTTGATTGGGTTTTAACTGTTTCGCGTTTGATACTCCTATGTTTGCTTATGAATTACGAGTTCTCTGAAATTTTAGTTGTTTAGGCTAGTTTTGTGTTTCTGCTT
Source organism: Salvia miltiorrhiza (assembly GCF_028751815.1). Classification (NCBI taxonomy): domain Eukaryota; kingdom Viridiplantae; phylum Streptophyta; class Magnoliopsida; order Lamiales; family Lamiaceae; genus Salvia; species Salvia miltiorrhiza. The sequence continues at coordinate 2,912,478 of NC_080391.1, forward strand.
TTGAATTCAACGTGTTTTGACTTGTTTTGTGCAATGGAACAGTATGTTTCAGTTCATATTTTGTCAGTGATTAATTGTTATCTTGATTCTGGTTCTGATTTAGGCCAATTTTAGCGCAATGTGAGGATTTGATGCTCTGGAAATTCCATATTTGCTGAATTAGGGTAGCATTTAATGGAACTTCTAATAATTTCGAACGCCTTAGGTCATGCTTTGCCAGATTTCGCCATGAGCTTTTTGCCTTTTCTTTGGTTTATAATCTTATAATAGGATCTCTCAATTGCTCCTATCATTTTTATCCCAAATTTCATCACATCATTACTTGCAAGAACTCAATATGAATTATGAACTGTTTTTTTTCAATAAGGCGTAGGGTAATGCAAAAGGGGGAATGATTTTTCAATTGGATTGTGACATTGTTATGTTATTTCCTCAACAGGATTTCAAGTATGTCATTCCTTGGGTGGAGGCACGGGATCCGGTATGGGAACCCTTCTCATCTCCAAGATCCGAGAGGAGTATCCGGACAGGATGATGTTGACATTCTCCGTCTTCCCATCTCCAAAGGTATCCGACACTGTTGTTGAGCCATACAACGCCACATTGTCTGTTCATCAGCTCGTTGAGAATGCAGACGAGTGTATGGTTTTGGATAACGAGGCCCTCTATGATATCTGCTTCCGTACTCTTAAGCTCTCCACTCCTACCTGTAAGTTTGCTTATTTTGGTGATGGTTTTAGTTGGCAGTGTCTCTAGTGCGAAGTCGTTATGGGCCTGTTTTCTTGCAGTTGGCGACCTCAACCACCTTATCTCCGCCACCATGAGTGGCGTCACATGCTGTCTCCGTTTCCCAGGCCAACTCAACTCTGACCTCAGGAAACTGGCAGTCAACCTGATCCCCTTCCCACGGCTTCATTTCTTCATGGTTGGATTCGCACCCTTGACCTCCCGAGGCTCCCAGCAGTACAGGGCGCTCACAGTGCCGGAACTCACTCAGCAGATGTGGGACGCGAAGAACATGATGTGCGCTGCAGACCCACGCCATGGGCGCTACCTGACCGCCTCAGCCATGTTCCGTGGCAAGATGAGCACCAAAGAAGTTGACGAGCAGATGATCAACGTACAGAACAAGAACTCGTCCTATTTTGTCGAGTGGATTCCTAACAATGTGAAGTCCAGTGTCTGCGACATCCCTCCCACGGGTCTGAAAATGGCTTCCACCTTCATCGGCAACTCCACCTCGATCCAGGAGATGTTCAGACGCGTTAGCGAGCAGTTCACTGCCATGTTCAGGCGCAAGGCTTTCTTGCATTGGTACACTGGTGAAGGAATGGACGAAATGGAGTTCACGGAGGCCGAGAGCAACATGAACGATCTCGTGGCAGAGTATCAGCAGTACCAGGACGCGTCTGCCAACGACGAGGAGTACGAGGAGGAAGAAGAAGAGGAGTTAGCTCCTTGATGTGTTTGATGAGTTCCCATGGTATGTCCAAATCTCATGGTCCTTGGTTTTTTATATATGTGGGTGGTTATTGTGTCCTAAAATTTAGATTTTATCTGTCCATATGTATAATAGTATGATTTGTGGTTTGTCACGTTTGAGATGGAGTGTGATAAAATTTGTTGTCTCATTGAAATGGGAGTTAATGTTATGAATGCTTGTGCTGCTACTCATATGTACAATTTCTCCATTTTTTATACATATAACTATTATTATGATTATTAACAAGAATTGTAAATATAGATATTCATACAACAGATTAAAACAATACACAATCACAAGGAACAATCACTCAGCCTTTTTCATGAACAAACAAATGTGTGTGTGTGAGGGAGAGAGAGAGAGAGAGAGAGAGAGAGAGATGAATTAGTGAAAGTCATAATTTCTGGTAACAGCATGGCTTCTGGTTCTGAGAAACATTTGATCACTCTTGAGAGCCACATATTCTTGAAACTCACACTGCTCATCTTCATCAATGGTGCCAATCTTCCCCAACGCAACGCTGTAGCTTCTGTCTATACCTCCATACCCACCCCTCCCTCTCTCTCTCAAACAACCAACTCGATCAAGCTCCATCGATCTGTACATCTCGTCGTCGTGTTTCCATCGTCTGTTGGAGTCGAAATTCTTGGAAGTATTAGCCGTGTGGGAGCAGTTGACGACCCCGACTTTGCTGTCGAAGGTGACGAGGACTGTCGACGTAGAAATCCCTTGCCCTGCGCAGAAATCGCCTCGGCGCCTCCACGTAATGCCTCAGCCGCCTCTGCTTGTTTTCTGTGATTTTCATGATCACTTGTATCAAACTCTTTTGTTGATTTGAGTGATTGTTGGTGTTGTGTGTGTATATTATATATATAGAAGAGTTTTGATTGTTGGGTTTGGGAGGAAATTGTTGTCAAAGAATGTAAAGTTGAAGTAAAGAATCAGATCTCGAGAGAGAAGCCATGGTCTTCCATTTATCCTCTTTTTTGTTTTCTTGTATAACATAATATTTTATTGAAAATTAGCCTAATTGAGAGAGAGATTTTAAACCAAGATAGTTTCTGATCATTATGGAATGAGAGTCTAATGTAAGTGTACCAATTTGCAATATATTTGATTCAGTGTGAGCAATCATATACAACTATAACATAAAATTTGATGTCATTTGTGTACAATCTTACTAGTATTTACCGCTGAATAAAATTCAAAACCAACATGATCCTCAGCGTCTAGGACTTGAATGAAAACGCGTTATATCCTCGAAAACCGGCAGCCTCCTCCGGCTCTTGGAGTTACCAAAGCCGAGGTTATCATCAACACACGGTCCTCCACCAGCTTGGCCTTCAAAGTTGAGAGCTTTGGTTGTCAACGGTGAAGCACAGCACGATACACTTGGTGTATCGGGTTTGTGTTTCTGATCAAAACACAGAGAACGTCTCAATGGTTGGTGGTTCTTTGACAGCGCGTTTTTCTCTGGCTGAGACAGATACCCGCCTCCAAGATCCATCGTTCCCATCTCCCGACTCACTTCCTCAGCTGGATCGTGCAGCTTAGGGGTCTCGGGGACCACGTTGGAGTCCATATTCTCATCATTGAACCCTTCTTGATCCATTGAAGCAACAGAAACAGAGAACTTATCTGAGAATGAAGATTTCTGTGCTGGTTTGCCTAGATTGATCTTTGGATAATTGTTTCTCCAGCTGCCAAACTCTTGTTCATCTTCTTCTTCAACCATATCAGCCCAACTCTTGTGATGATCATCACGTCTTGGAATCTCACGAGCCGGATTCTGGTCCGGGATTCCTTCTACTGTTCCAAAATCAGCAGATGATTTCTTGCAACCATATGCCAAACTATCCATCCCTTGTTCATTAGCTTCTGATGGCTTCGCAGATGCATTCCTCTTCCCCAAAAACTGTGGCAATATATTCGGCATCTCATCAGGTGCATCATGACAAAAGTAGTCGACGTTTTGACTTGCAAACGAATGCGCTGTTTCACTACTGGCAGATGATCCAAATGACAGTTTCCGGCAATAGCCTCCATTAGCGTTCTCTGCCAAACCGGCCTTCCTCTGATCTTCATAGCGCGTGCATCTCCTTGGCTGAGTGAGCGGAACTTTTGGAGTATTCCGGTAGGAGAAATCACGGCTCACATTAGGCTCATAATGATTCGCCCTCCAATCAAAATCAGCCCTCTTCTCGTATGCAAAGTCAGTAGAAGTTCCTTTGCTCGTCTTGGCAGATGAGGGCAGTGGAGACGACAACGCCCCATTGCTATCATTAGAATGTCTCTGACTTTGAGAGCAGAACCTACCACCAAATGGCTTAGTTTTACTGAGGTGTCCATCTGCAAATCCCCTAGCCATCCCAGATTCATTATTATGTTCCATCTGTTTTGTAGGCTTAAGGCCACGCTGTGACTCAAACTCGGCCAGTATCTCACAGGCACGCTCGTATGACTTAAGATACGATTCATCGACAGCACCACTGTCAGATGGTATGGACTCGAGCAGAAACTTGGCTTCTGTCAACTTGTTCATGTGCATCAAGCATACTGCCAAGTTACACTGCTTGTTTTTATCCGCTTCAAAGGATAGCGCTTTTCTGCAGAGACGTTTACACGACACACCCTCAAAAACTTCGTAAGTTGTACATACGAAAAACTAGATAGAAAACACATTGCTCAAAGTTAAGATACCTGTAATTTTCCTCAGCAGGCTTGAAATCTTTCTGCTGCATGTAAGCCCAAGCTAAGTTTCCTAACAACCTGCAGTCATACTATGAGAATCACAAGGTAGTGAAGAATCATACGAGCCCGTTCACGAACTAAAGAAGCAAAACAAGATAGCAACCTCGAATACTCCTTCTGAACTGTGATCTGAACCTTCTTTCCTTGAGATCTTGCAGTCTTTGTTTTCCTCCCGGAAAACGCCATTCCCTCTTCAACTTGCTTCAGTTTATACTGAAGCAATTCGATCTCTTCCTCCATCCTTCCCGATTGCTGCATTAACAACACTTTGATGCTGAGGCTATCATCGCAGTATAACTGTCAAGGTTGGTAAAAAACAGAAGAATGTTAACCTTATAGAGTTCAACCAATATATTGTCGAGAGATTCCTGAGAGTCGGGAGGAGAGAGATGGCGAAAGGACTTGATGGCCTCGATAGCCTCATCTGAGCGATTCAACTGTTTCATGACGACGGCCATGTCTTTAAGAGCACTATCAACTCGATCACCAGCATTTATCGCTTGCCAGAACAGGGAAATCGCCCTGCTCGGATCCTTGTCTACAAGCTGTAGTAGTCACACAATGCAGTAGCCATTTCAGCAGATAAACACTACATCAGAAACAGTAGAATTCCATCTACTTACAAAATTTAACTGTTTCAACATGTAATTTGCACAATGCAGTAGAAATAAAAACAAAAACAGCAGAATCATCATAATTTCCAGAGTAAGATTCCTCAAATTATCATATGCTCACACTCACATCAGAAACAGTATAATTCCACCTATTTGCAAAATTTGACTGTTTCAACATGTAATTTGCACAATGCAAGTAGAAATAAAAATAAAAAACAGTAGTATCATCATAATTGCCAGAGTAAAATTCCTCAAATTATCACATGCTCTTCCAACTAAGTGCAAAATTTTCATCCTCACTGAAATTAATCAAAATCCGAAACAGAAAACACACCCTTTTAAAATCCCAGAAGCAAAAGATAAACAAAAAATCTCCACAAACATCAAATTGAGCTACCCAGAATCAAGAAACGATAGAAACACTCGAGAATCAACAAAATGTACCTGAACATGTTTGGCTCTAACATAAGGCGAGTCGCCAGAAGGGATCTTGTGAACGACGTGAAAGAGGTCTCCCTGACGTAGTTGCGGCTTCGTCTCCGACCTCGGCATCACCGGCGACCGCCGCTGAGTCTTCCATGTCGGCGGCGGCGTCAAGAAGCCTCTCGGCTGACCAGAGTTGTCGACGCAACTGCTACTCAACATCGCCGTCTCCTACGATCAATTCTTGACCGCCCCTTTTGCGTCTTCAATCCTGCAGTTAGAAGAAAAAAGATCCAACAAAAATGTTTTCTTGAAACGTAGAATAGGATTCGAGTGAATCACGTTTTACCTTTGGGGAGATGAAAAGGAGTGCCGGAAAATCACGACTGAGAGAAAGGGAAAATGGCCGATTTCGGGAAAATTATGAATGTAGAGAGAGAGGAGAAAATTGAAATTTGAAATAGTATGATGATCGTCGTCATCATCAGTGATGGAAAAGTGTGGGACTAGCCGTTATATAAGTTGCCGTTGGTAAAAGCCGCGACTCTTTGTTTTTGTTTTTCTTTATTTCTTTTCTTTTTTACGCTATTCGTATTTTTCAGTTAGTAACTTTTGGTAGGGAAAAAAACGGGTCTTTTTATTTGAGGGAAGAAAACGGATCTTTTACCGGGTGGGTGGGTTCAAACTTTTTGCCCCATTTGGGTGTAACGGAATTATAAATTCATTTTTTCGCGGCAATTTTTATTTTTAATTTTTTTTAAAGGGAAATTTTGTCTGTTTAAACTTGAGGTTTAGGAAATTAAAGTAGACTATAAAGGAAATAGAAGAGCACTCGAGCTACAGTGTTATTTAATATAAATATTAAAACTATAGTAAATAAAAAATTGACCATGAACTTAATTTCCCCATGCAATGTCAGTTTCCTTAATTAGAAACCAACACAAAACAAGATCACATTTTTGGGTGAATCCATTTATTCTTTCAGACATGTTTCAAAGTCTGGATTGCCACTTTGAAGAGAAAAAGAATTAGAAGAAAAATTACCAAATGTTTCTTCAACACAAGTCCATAAACCACTCCCAACTCACACATCTTTGCACTGCTCTTGCTTCTATTCTTGATGCATTCACAGCTCATCTTCTTCGACCTTCAACGCGTTTCAATTATAAAGAAATCCGGATGCAGCATTACAAATCGAGACACGAGAAGACACCATTGCCAACCTATTCCAAAATAACACTACTGACGGACCAAGTGCAGAGGTTTCTGAAGCGCGTTCCTTTGCTGTCTAGACATAAACACGACGTGCCATCCCAAGAGTTAGAAAACGGCAATAATGAAACAAAACTTACTTGCAGAAGGTAGAGCCAGCGAGGGATCCGTAGAAGGACACTGCTTAACAAGAGCAATTGGTTAGAACACACGAAATCGGATTCAAGTCAAAATCTTGTACAAACTAACCATGAAAGTGAGTGGTTCACACAGCTGATAAACCAATTAGTAATCACTGTTTTGCATTTTACCTTCGTAAACTAACTTTATTATACAAGCACAAATGGTTATGTTGTACAAATTAGATAATTTACAGACATTAATCAAAATAGAAATAGTCATAATGCAAGGGAGGGAGGGGGGAGTCCTAAGAAAAAAAATTGAGATGAATTGTACATTGATTCTCGTTCGTGCTCTACACTAAACCTCGTCCTTGCCATGGAAATAATGGCGAAAGACGCAAGAAAAATCCTTCGTTCCATAGCCTCCGTCACAAAGTTCTGTGAATCTACACGGTAAATTGAGAGTTAAAAGACAAATTAGTAAATGGTGAAGCTAATAGCAGAAGGGAGTGAGCTAACATCTGTAGTGCTGAAGATGTCATCGGACTTGTTGCACCGACTTCTTTGGCTGATGTAGCTGCGAGGTTTAAGTCCTTAGCCTACATTGAAAGTGAACAATAAAAACGCATTTTCTTGAAAGCATGAAGCTGTCTTAAATGCAAGTGTTGTCAACCACATACCATCAGTTTGGTAGCAAACCCTCCATCGTAATTCCTAGAAGCCGGCACCCCATTCATCACTCCCGGCACAGGATTGTAAGTATCGCTGCCCAAAAACGGAGAACATTATCACCAATGAAGATCATGCTTTATATTTTCGTTTCTGGCATGCGATCTTTCATCCCTTGACAAGTAGTGCATTACCTACTCCAACATCGAGCACTCGAAGAGTTAAATATCTCAGTCAAAGTAGTCGCTCCGATGCCCAATGACTGTCCAAGTGAATAAGCTTCCGAAACCCCAAGCATACTCACAGCCATTGCCAAATTGTTGCAAATCTTTGCCGCCTAGATAGAAAAATTGAGCTTTTGTAAGGCTAGGTGAATAACCTATCAGATTTTCTCTCAACACATTTAGCACATGCCATTTTTCAAGAAAATATTAATGGATGAAAGCAAGAACATACTGAACCATTTCCCGGACCACCGCAGTGTATGATGTTTTTGCCCATCGAGAGAAACAAAGGTCTCGCAGACATATAAGCTTCCTCAGAACCACCAACCTAATCGAAGACACGAATAAAGATGCAAATATGCAATGTCATATTTTAGTATGCGATAAGGAAAAAGATCCCTAGTATCTCATGTTGAAAATAAGTTGAATTCTTGATGTCAATTGGCAAAAATGAAGCATAAATCAGATACCATGAAAGTGAGAGTTCCGTTTTCAGCTGATACGATACCTCCGGAAACAGGAGCATCCAACATAGCAGGAGTGCTAGAGCCACCTTAAACAAACACTCACTCAATTTTTAATCTCACAAATGTAGCAAGAGAAGAAAAATAGCTTTCGAAAAGGGGGAAATAAGACTATACCTTTCAAACTAGAAGTAGCAACGGCTGCAGACAGTTTTCTGGATGTTTGAGGGTCGATTGTTGAGGAATCTATGAACAACCACGACCTAAGCTGATCTGCGTGATTAAGGATCCCTTTTGGTCCCGTGTAAACGTCCATCACCTACATACGAAAACGCACAAGCCAAAACACATTCTAAGACAATCAATCACCACAGGTTGCCAATCATGTCCCATTACTTTTAAAGCTAGCTTACATGGGCAGAAGATGGCAGCATTGTGATTACAGCATCACTTTCTTCAGCAACTTCAAGAGGCGAATTCTTCACGAGAAACCCTTTCTCGGAGAATGCCCTCATCACATCATGGTTACTGAACAATATAAACACATCTTGAGCAAGCAAAAACACATATCATAAGCAAAACACACACACACACACACACACATATATAGCATTACATATCATGAACCACAACATTGTATCCGGCTTTAAACAAGTTATCGGCCATCCGTGATCCCATGTTTCCAAGTCCTATGAATCCAACTCTCTGTAATATATCAATAAACAACAAGATTATATCAATCATATCAAGAAAATTGAAAAGTTGCTTCAATTCGAGATGGGCTCAGCAAAAATGCCATTACTTGAATTTCTTCACCATGTTATCATTCTTTGCAAAATCAGACTTCACACAGAAAGGGTTACTTCTTGTCAGTAGAAAGATTGATTATTTGAGAAAATATTCATAGTCACAGCAACAATAATCCAACACCCAAGAAATTTATTTCGGGGGAAAAGTGATTAAACACAGCAAATCCAACAAACATAAAACCTTGTGTTGATCAGGCTGGAAACAGAAACTAAACAATACAAGCTAAAACAAATATATGCAATAGAATATATGAAAAAGGGCAAACATAAATACAAAAAATTTACTTTAATTTGGGAGGGAGCAGTTGATGAGCAAAACTTGCGAGTGCACAGTCCATGGATGCCTCTGTTAAGTGATAAAAGCAACCTCAATCTATAAACAGCCATTACCAGTGTTGTGTGTGTGTCTAGAGAGAGAGAGAGAGAGAGAGAGAGTCGTTTTAGCTGAGAAGGGAGAGAGAGTGTCGTTTTAGCTGAGCTGGTACGGTGTTTCCGAAGAAGAACCAGCCTCCTTTTTTATTCTTCGAGTTTTGAGGGCTATTTTCCAAATTTAATCAATCTATAAAAACTTGAGTCTTTGTCAAATCTTTATAAATATAAAGGGGGTACGGCCAAAAAAAATCCACCAATCTTGAAAATAGTTGCAATTTTTATATGAACTTTTAATTAAATAAAAAAAATACATAAATTTATATTTTTATTGCAATTTTCACCTAAGTTTGACTTTCAGTTTAATTGGCAGTCGAAAATTCACCTATTGTTAGTCTAACTTATAATGATGAGGAAAATTTAGAAACTCGAAAGTATAAAAAGACAAATTTTAATATATTTGACTTAATTTCAACTGTCAATTAAGCTCTAATTTAATTGAAAGTCAAACTTAGGTGAAAATTACAACAAAAATATAAATTAATGTATTTTTTGACTTAATTGAAAGTTCAGGTGTAAATTGCAACTTTTTTTTAAAGTTTGTGTATTTTTTGACCATAATCTCATATAGAAAAGCACAACCATTTTCAAAAATAGTAGTAAATTATATTTTTCTGCCAAAAATTACCTTACTATTTTTGGAAATAATTTTTTATTTCTAATTTTTTTTATTCATTTTGTCTACTCTAGATTATAGAAATATTTTTTTATTATAATTTTTTCAATTGATACAATTTATCACATTAGTATTAATTAATTTTTTTTAATCTCTTAAACATGACTTATAATCGCACCATTTTTTTGACAAAATCACTTATAATTTCGGTTGGAAAGTTTAATTGTTTGTTGGCCGAATTTGATCGAATTAATTTATTCATTTGATGCATAAAAAATATTTAAAATGTCACAATCCTTGATCATCTATTTTAGGATAATTATTGCTAGGTTGTATTTGTTATTATATCAAAATACAAATTTTAAAATTAAACTATATGTTCATTAAATAAAAAAAAAGTATATATAGATCTATGATGCACGGATTCTTAAAAAATTAGCATGTACGGCGAATCGGATTCTTTTAGGGTGCGATTCTCTCGGATTCTCGTCAGATTCGCACCCGATTCGCCACGTGGCGTATCTTTTAAGACAATTTATAAAAATAAACCGGATTCGCAAATTCCATAGGCGAAATTCATGTATCTCGTACACGAAAAGTCTACACAAGGTTATTTGATAATTTTATTTTCAGTTATGACTTATAAATTGGACTAATAATATTTGAATCGTTATATTGTTGCTCAATTAACTTATATAATTGAAAATGCTTAATTTTTGGGTAAAATAGAATGTAAATTACATATAATTAATGTAAGAAAATTTAAATTGTATATATTTTATAAGCATTATATATCATAAAATTTTAATAATTAGATGTATCATTGCCGAATCGCACCCTATAATTTTTAAAAACCTGTATCTCCGTACTCGTATCGTATCGCCCCCGCATCCGCACCCCCGTACCTATGCAACATAGATATAGATATAATATATTAACACTCACAAACACACACACACATATATATATAAATATGTGTATATTTTAGTATTGTATATATTTCAGAAGAAATTTTGTATAAATTATATTAATATAATATGTATATATTATATCATCTTTAATATAGATTTTGACGAAATTAAAATGCAAGACAAATTTTAGAATGGGCTAAAGTTTAGGTATTTATATTACAACTTTATATAGTTGAAAAAAAAACCAAAATTCACTAATAGTTTATGGATTTATAATCAATTAACGCCTCAAAAAAATATGTTGTAAAATGCAAATCAGTAAAAAATAATTAAAAGTTTCAAAAACTCTTTCAAGACTAATAGAAAATTTGAAAGAAAAATATCTAGATATTTCGGTAGAAATTTTAAATAGATAATAATAATTATTAGATAATTTTTTTTGACAAGATCTTGATCATTCATTTGATATGCCTCCAATTATAAGATGAAACAATTTCATCTTGATTTTTACGATACTATCTTTATTAGAACTATTTTATATTATAATATAAGTAACTTATAGAAATTCATTTTCTAAATATAATATTTTAAAATATTTATTTTATTATTTTAGTTAAATAGATATCGTTGTGCATGGTATAATTTGATGGGCTATCTTCTAAATTTTCACCATCTATAAAAATTGAGTCTTTATCAAAGTATTATATGCCGCCCTGCAAAATGAGCTATTTTTAATGGTATTTAAAGATAATTAATGGAGCATTTAGTAAAGGTTGGAGTAATCTTACAAAATTGTGGCAACGAAACTGTGTCGTTTTACATTGTTGCCTGTGTGGTCTTCTTACAAGAGGTTGGTCTTTTTAGTTTTTAATTTTTATAAAATAAAATTACTAATTCGAGTTCGCCAAAGATCTTGCAGTCAAATTGGCGACTGACAGCGCAATCATCAAGTATTGTGGGCTAAGCTCAAAAGTATGCTCAGCGTCAGGCCCACCCGTCGATACAGGCTGATCGTTGGGCCGGAGGCGACTGATGACAACAACCTCGCATATCAGTATCAGTATTATCAAGTATTGTGGGCTAAGCTCAAAAGTATGCTCAGCGTCAGGCCCACCCGTCGATACAGGCTGATCGTTGGGCCGGAGGCGACTGATGTCAACAACCTCGCATATCAGTATCAGTATTAGTATGCTCAGTTGGGCGTGCATGTTGGCCAGTGCCAAATCAACCTAGACTGATCATGACGACGAGGAAAGATTCAGAATAAGTGATAGCTTGATTTTTTTTTTTTTTTAATTTCTTTAAATCTTTAGTTGTGTTTCTTTCTGATGGATCAACTTTCGTTTTCTTGGAATTCTGTAAACAATTTAGTTGATTACCGTTGATTACCACTAATAAATTGAATCTTAAGAACGCCCTATATTCCTACAGCACGAACAGAAAACTTAATAGGAAATTATTACAGACAAACTTAATGATTTCAGCTAATAGAAATCTTAAATTGAAACAATAACAATCGAGTTTTCCTATTATTTGTAGAGGCACTCTCCCGTGCAATCGGTTGCACCGTGCAACTGGTTTCTAAATGACACTACTTCAACATACAAATAGCACTTGTAGATCTTCAAGTGTCATTTGTATGTTAAAGTAGTGTCATTCGAAAATATTCAAGTGTCATTTTTCGAATGAAGTAGTGTCATTCTAGAAATCAGTTACACGGTGCAACCGATTACACATGAGTATTTGTGTTATTTGTATATGTGGCAAATCTACGTGAACTTGAAGAACTGAAGACTAACATTCCCTGCTCTTGAAAAAAGAAAAGAGAAATCAACTTTTTTTTTTTTTTCTGTACGAGCTGCTGAAGAGTGAAGAGACTAAGAGGGCGTTTGGCTGAGCTTATAAGCTCTTCAAAATAGCTTATAAGTTGTTTAAGAGCTTATAAGCTCCTTCCAAGTGTTTGGCAAAATAAGCTCATCAACAGCTTATAAGCTTCAAAAATAAGCTCCCCAAAAAATAAGTTCCTCTACCCCAACTTATTTTTTTATAATCTCATATGTAACAATCTTTTTACAAATATTTTTCAACTATAATTTATTATTTTCATCATATACTCCCTCCGTCCCAAACGAAATGTCTTATTTCTTTTCGGCACGGAGATTAAGAAATGTGTATAAAGTAGATAAAGTGGGTTGGTGGAAATTATTTAAATATTAAGTATAGAGAGAGTGTGTATTGCCAAAAAAGGAAACATGACATTTCGTTTGGGACAGCCCAAAAAGGAAAACATGACATTTCGTTTGGGACGGAGGGATTATTATTTAAGTTCATTTAAGTTCAATTTTCTTCGATTTTCTCTCTCTAGCAAAAAAATTCTCTCTCTAGCTTATAAGCTCAATTATCTAAACACTTTGACAACTTATAAGCTCTTAAAAATGACATCTTATAAACTATTGAAACATCTTATAAGCTCCTCTTTAAAATAAGCTTAGCCAAACACTAAGACCACATTCCTAATTCAAAATTTTTAGATAAATTCATTTTTAAAATGACAAATAATAGTACTCCATATAGTAGTATAATTTTTTATTTATATAAAATATATTATGGAGTAAAGTTTCTTGAAATTGAAATTGACGTATCAAATTAAAATTAACGTGATATTATCAATATAAATTAAAATTATTATTGTTATTATTATTATTATTATTATTATTATTATTATTAGCGTGTAAAATGTAAATACTCTGACCTTGAAGGATAAAGTGAATTATGCGAAGCTTCTTTTAAGATTTTTTTTTTTTAAACATTTGGAGCCGATCTTAATTAATTAGCTATGTTCTTGTTTTTTTTTATTTAAATGGCCAAGCATACAAAATTTAATAATGAAATTAATTGAACGTTGGATTAATACAAAATTTAAATTCATATGGTGTTTGGGCCTTAAAAATAAGAAGGAAAAAAAGAAAAAAAAATGTTGGAAGAGTGATAGGAAGTGAATGAATGAAGACTACTTTGAGTGAGTCTAACTCCAAATAGAGAAGAGAGATAGGGAAGAGAACAGATATTTCATTAATTGTCTGCTCCAATGTACATCTTGCTCCCTATTAATTCTACTGCCAAAACGGCTTGATTCAACAAACTACTGAAAAACATAACAGAAAAGTGGGGACCAAGGGACCCTAGATGCCACCTGTTCCTTAGCTACTTCATAACAAAGTCTTGATAACGGATTGGTATTTTCTTCTCACGAGTGGGCCGGTCTGCTGCTATTGGGCTGTCCACACTTTGGGCTTGAGCTTCCTCAGCAACGGTTGTATCATTCCCCTTTACTTCGACAACAACCTTGTCCTCAAGGTTGAAGGTTGGGAAAGAGCGCTCAAAACTCTCCCGCGCCTCCCAGGTAGAGCACTCCGAAGGTTCGCCTTCCCACTGAATCAGCACTTGTTTTTGAGTTCCCGCCGACGTTAGGATGTCGCGCTCACCGCAGATTGCCAGAGGAGCCGGAGCAGGTTGGGAGCCATGGGTGTCTGCCGGCAAGGCACATACTGCAGTAGTGACTTCCCCTTTGCATGGTCTGAGCTTAGAGACATGAAAAACGGGATGTATGCGACTCCCAGGTGGAAGATCGAGACGGTATGCTACGCGTCCGATCCTTTCAAGAACAGAGAACGGGCCATAGTATCGTTGCGCAATCTTTGGAGAACGACGGCCTTGGACTGTGGTTTGCCGGTATGGCTGCAGACGGACCAACACTTTATCTCCCACCAGAAACTCAAGGTCGCGTCGATGGGTATTAGCTTGCTGCCTCATGCGTGATTGTGTTTGTTGGAGAATTTCCTTCAACTGCTGCAGCAATATGTCCCTTTCCTGCAAGAGCTCATCGAGAGCTTGAATTTTGGTACCGCCAGCTGTATATCGAGGAATCATTTGTGGAAGCCTGCCAAACAAAGCTTGAAAAGGAGTCATCCGAATACTACTACAGTAGGAGGTGTTGTGTGAGAACTCAGCCCAACCAAGGAAAGATGCCCAAGTCGACGGACGATTAAGAGTGAAGGCTCGCAGGTACTGCTCCACCGCACGATTAACAACTTCTGTTTGTCCGTCGGTTTGAGGATGGTATGCCGTGCTATGCCGAAGCGTAGTGCCGCTCAACTTAAACAAGTGCTGCCAGAAGGCACTCATAAAGATCGGGTCACGGTCAGAGATAATTGTGACGGGAAATCCATGCACCCGGACCACCATATCCGTAAATAGCGAGGCAGTGGACGCAGCAGTGAACGAAGTGGGAAGAGTTCCAAAGTGGGCAAACTTAGTGAGTCGATCCACGACCACCAAGATCACAGTGAAGCCTCGGCTGGGAGGCAATCCGGTGATGAAGTCCATCGTCACTTCCTCCCAAACATGATTAGGAATGGGCAGAGGCTGTAAGAGTCCGGCTGGGGGCTGCGTTACATATTTTGTCTGTTGGCAAACTAAACAAGAGCCTACATAATCCTTCACCATAGCATGCATCCCTGGCCAATAGAAAGTAGAAGTAAGCCGCATTAAGGTCCTCTTGACCCCTCCATGTCCAGCTAATGGCGTCGCATGCGCCTCTTGCAAGAGTCGGGGAATTAGCGGTGAAGATTTACTGATATAATATCTCTGCTGATAAGTGAGGATACCATTGGCAATCGCAAATTCTGGACCCAATTGATGCTCGCGTAGTTTCTGATGGAGCTCGCTGAGATCGGCGCAAGTGTTGTTCTCTTGTCGAAGTTGCTCGATCAGCTCCGTGACTGGAGTGCTTCGTGTTAAGAAAACCTTAGCCTCATCAGAAACGAGACAATCAACTGCGTGCTGGTCATGACAACGGGATAAAGCATCGGCTGCCAAATTCGACGAACCCGTGCGATACTCAATGCGGAAGTGAAATCCTAATAACTTCCTCACGTACTTTTGCTGCTCTGGCGTCTGGATAGTTTGTTGAAGAAGCTCCCTAATGCTTTTATGATCGGTGCGGATGAGGAAGGAACGACCCAACAAGTATTGACGCCATTTGTGCACGGCTTCAACAATAGCGTGGAGTTCCTTTGTATACGTGGAGGCAGCTTGGAGGCGTGGTCCGAGCTTCTTACTAAAGTAAGCAATTGGTTGTTCTTGCTGCATCAAGACGGCGCCTATGCCAACATCCGACGCGTCTGTCTCAACGACAAACTCGACACCAAAATCCGGCAATCGTAAGACGGGAGTGGTGGATAGAGCTTCCTTTAATCTATCAAAAGCTTGTTGCGCCTCTGGATTCCATTCAAAAGCATCAGTTCTCAATAAATCAGTAAGTGCAGAGGCAATACCTGCATAATGTCGCACAAATTTCCTATAGTAGCCGGTGAGTCCAAGAAATCCGCGAAGCTGTTTCACTGAGCGCGGAATAGGCCAAGATTTCATCGCCTCAATCTTTTCCGGGTCAACAAGAACCACCCCATTAGAGACGATGTGACCCAAATAAGCTACTGTGGGCTGCCCAAAGACGCACTTCGATCCCTTTAAAACAAATTGATGTTGGTGCAAGCGTGTGAAGACTTGATGAAGGTGGTCGACGTGAGCCTCCATTGCTTCGCTGTATATCAATATGTCATCGAAGAAAACCACCACGAACTTATGCAAATAAGGAGCGAAGAGTTGGTTCATCGTAGCTTGAAACGTGGATGGGGCGTTGCACAACCCAAAAGGCATGACCAAGAACTCAAAGTGACCGTCGGTGGTGCGAAATGTCGTCTTTGCTATGTCGCGATGGTGTACGCGAATCTGGTGATAGCCGGCATGCAGATCCAGTTTAGTGAACACACGAGCATTGCCCAAATCATCCAATAGTTCATCGATCGTGGGTATCGGGAAGTTATCCCGCACAGTGACAGCATTGAGCGCTCTATAATCCACGCAAAAACGGAACGTGCCGTCCTTCTTGCGCACTAGAAGCACCGAGGAAGAAAATGGGGAGTGGCTCGGCCTAATAGTCCCTTGGGCGAGCATGTCGGCCACGAGTTTTTCCATTTCCTGTTTTTGAAACTGGGGATATCGATAGGGCCTCACGTTCACCGGCTCGGTGTTCTGTTTCAGGTGGATCCGGTGATCGGTACTCCGGTGCGGTGGAAGGCCGGTGGGTGGAGAAAATAAGTGACGAAACTGCAATAAGAGAGGGTGTAGCGCCAAAGGGGTGGACTCCGGAATCAGAGACCCTTGTTGGGTTGTGAGACCATCTGCAGAATGAGTGGGCCGAATAAAAATAGCCTAATAAGAATCCACTTCGTTTCGTTGGGCCAGTACCTGCAATTGGGAAAAAGAAATGGGCTGGATATCCACAGCTGGATCTCCCATCAAGGTTTTCTTCACGCCGTCGACTGTGAATTCCATCGTCTGCGCGGCATAATTGTGGGTCACCGGAACCAGAGTTTGCAGCCACTGGATACCGAGGACGATCGCCGGACCGGCGATTTTCAGCAGGTGGAGATCAACGGTGATTTGGTGGCCTTGTATATTGATTGTCACATCGGGGCAAATACGGTCACACTCAATGAAGTCCCCATTGCCCACAAACACCCGAAATGGCGGAACAGAGCGTGTGTTGAGTTGAAGGGCCTGAGCAACTGTCGGCTGCAAGAAGTTGTGAGTGCTCCCGCTGTCAACAAGTACTCGAACGGCGTGACGCCGGTGGTGGTGGTGGGTGTTGATCGAACGGCGTGTGTTTGAGGGCGAGAAAACGGGAGTCCACAACGGACATAAAGGTGGTGAGTGTGGAATTGGTGGCGGCAATCTGACCTTCAAGGGCTTTGAGAACAGCCAAAATATCGGAATCAGCCATTGATAGAGTAGTGCAATGAAAGCACCAATGATAGGAAGTGAATGAATGAAGACTACTTTGAGTGAGTCTAACTCCAAATAGAGAAGAGAGATAGGGAAGAGAACAGATATTTCATTAATTGTCTGCTCCAATGTACATCTTGCTCCCTATTAATTCTACTGCCAAACGGCTTGATTCAACAAACTACTGAAAAACATAACAGAAAAGTGGGGACCAAGGGACCCTAGATGCCACCTGTTCCTTAGCTACTTCATAACAAAGTCTTGATAACGGATTGGTATTTTCTTCTCACGAGTGGGCCGGTCTGCTGCTATTGGGCTGTCCACACTTTGGGCTTGAGCTTCCTCAGCAACGGTTGTATCAAAGAGGATATGCCGAAAGCCATCATGGAAGAGAGTAATAAAGCCTGTTGGGCATTTACGGTGGCGTTGGCCTGTTGGGCTAGATTTTGATAAATAAGAAATGGGCTTTGGCATATTTTATTTTGCGTTATTTCAAACAAAAGAAAATTTTATCATTTCTCATTTCTTCCATAAAAATCAAGAATGAAAAATGGTAAAAAGTTATTGTACAAAAAATGGTAAAAAAAAAAAAGAAAAAAGAAATAGATTATATTTTATCCCTTCTTTTTTCACGATAAATTTATAAACACACTCTTAGCCTATCATTTATAATATCATTCTAAACCTCTCATAGTGCATTTACTTTGATGGAAAATAAGAAGAAAAAAAATACTCCTTCCGTCCCGGCCAAGACGATACATTTGCTTTTCAGTACGAGATTTAAGGAGTTGTAGATTAGTGTTTTAAGTGTGTAATAATAAAGTGATAAAGTAGAGGAGATAATGTAATAAAGTGATAAAGTAAGAAAGAGAAGGTAATAACGTGATAAAGTAGGAGAGAGAATGTAATAAGGGAATACTTAATTAGTGTTAATTAAGTGTTTAAAATTCCTTATTTTTGCTAAATATAGAAATGTATCATCATCATTGAAATGATCCGAAAAGGAATACGTAGTATTTTGGGCGGGACAAAGTGAATATATATCTTCACTCTTTTTCTACCATTTTCACATGTATATTATGATAGAAATTCTTTTTTGAACAGTGTGGAATATTTTCTCGAGCAGCTCATTTACTCTTTAATATTGAATAATGGTATAAAAGTATTTTCTAACATTTTTTATCTTTTCATCTATAATAGTAATAGACTATCTTCTAAATTTTCACAATCTATAAAAATTGAGTCTTTATCAAAGTACTCCCTCCGTCCCACCATTTTAGTTCCTTATTCCATTTTGAGATGTCCCAAAAAAATAGTCCATTTTTCTAATTAATACTCCCTCCGTCCACGAAATGAGTACCCATTTGTGGATGGCACGGGTTTTAAGAAATGTATTAGGTGTAGTGTGAATAGAATATGGGTCCCACCTTTAATACCACCTTAATTTAATACCACCTTAATTTAACAGATTAAACTATTCTAACACCAAATGCATAATACTCTTTCAGTTTCAAATGCCAAATCAAAAAAAGAAAAAAAAAACATCTTTTTATGAAAACCCA